>NC_091742.1:88358426-88540926 GCF_043380555.1 Nothobranchius furzeri
ACAATATGCTAATTTTTTGAGAAGGACCTGTATGTACATCAGTACCATCAGTACAGTCTGCGCTTATGAGACGGTTTGCTGCTAAATGAAATAGCCAATCATAGGACAGCTATTGTAGCCACTCAGAGAAGAGAAAGGCGGGACCTTCCTAGGACATCCTACGACTACAAATCATGCTTCTGGGGACCTAGCTGCTAGCTCTGACGACTCATGCTGCCCTTCAGTCACAAAATCACCATTCATAATACCCCTAAGTACACACACAATAGTAGTTGTGTACCTGTATCCATGTTGTCCAGATCCAGATGATGAATCAGTCCCAGATCCTCAAGTGGTAGCAGGTCTGCTTTAGCCGTGTTTAGCTAACAGCTGCAATAGAAAGCAACTGAAGTTCCGAGGCTTTTCCGTCGGAGAGTGTGAGCAGGATGGATCAGAGAGCGAGCAGCGATCCTGCATCATGACCAACTCAGATGACCGAGTCTGATAGAGGAAACCTCTTCAATCTGCAGCAGATCCAGAGGTCAGAGAGTCTAGAGAAAAGCTTCTCTGACCCAGAAACTGATTCTGGAGCTCCGATTGTCACGAAGACTGCAGAATATCTTCCCTGGCTCTGGACAGATCTCCACCAGGTTGTTGAGGAGAAGGTTTTCACAGCCTGGTGATGGTTTGCACTGCAGCTTCTGCTGCTAGCTACAGTCTGCGAGCTTCTGGAGGAGCTTCTTCTTTCTGCTTTGTGGCGGTTGGTGATCATTTCCGCCACCTACCGGTCTGGAGGTGGTAAAGCACATCTGTCACCGGAGTGAATGGGCGGGGCTTACAGGAATAACTGGCTTGGCAATGTCAGGGAGGAGTTTCTGGCGTCGGGCCAGTTGTCAGACCATATGAACTATGGCTGTTACGAGTTTACAATTGTTAATAGTCTGTTCTATGTTCAAATTAAAGATAAATATAATTTGCTACACAGCAAAGCCTGAATTTATACTCCAAAATATAAAGATTTCTTTCAGAAAATATCTGCCTATGACCACTGCAAACTTAATTTGTATTGTCTGTGGTAGTCTAGTGTCATTATAGTGCCTTTTGGTGCCCTCTGCTAGCACTGGTTCAACTTTAGGTGGTGTCTGTAGTAATTTATTTAGCCAGCTCAAACAGATTTTATGTAGTTATAATTTTTTATTTTCTGCAAAATATTTTATACCTCTAAAGATGTTTGAATTTGGTAGTAACTATGCAGCATTATAGTTGATACTCTGCTAACACATGGACTCGAACCGGCTAAATAAAAGAAAGCAAAAAACAAACAGATTAGTCCTTATATTTTTCTGGCAACAGTATGCGAGCTTCTGGAGGAGCTTCTTCTTTCTGCTTTGTGGCGGTTGGTGATCATTTCCGCCACCTACCGGTCTGGAGTTGGTAAAGCACATCTGTCACTGGAGTGAACGGGCGGGGCTTAGAGGAATAACTGACTTGGCACCATCAGGGAGGAGTTTCTGGCGTCGGGCCAGTTGTCAGACCATATGAACTATGGCTGTTATGAGTTTATAATTGTTAATAGTCTGTTCTATGTTCAAATTAAAGATAAATATAATTTGCTACACAGCAAAGCCTGAATTTATACTCCAAAATATAAAGATTTCTTTCAGAAAATTTCTGCCTATGACCACTGCAAACTTAATTTGTATTGTCTGTGGTAGTCTAGTGGCATTATAGTGCCTTTTGTTGCCCTCTGCTAGCACTGGTTCAACTTTAGGTGGTGCCTGTAGTAATTTATTTAGCCAGCTCAAGCTGATTTTATGTAGTTATATTTATTTATTTTCTGCAAAATTTTTTATACCTCTAAAGATGTTTGAATTTTGTAGTAACTATGCAGCATTATACTTGATACTCTGCTAACCCATGGACTCGCACCGGCTAAATAAAAGAAAGCAAAAAACAAACAGATTAGTCCTTATATTTTTGTGGCAATGTGGGGAAAATTTAGTAAAGCTCAACAATACTACCTAAGGCACGGCACCCTAGGAATAGCTAAGACCTTAATCCCGTAGGCCCATTCACTCAAGAAGTTCAAAGATGGTGTGGTTCAGATCTTCAAGCTTTATGTACAAAATAAAAGAAAGTTTAAATTTATTCTCTTGATCCAAGATAATTTAGAAAATTAACCACAGTTGGAACTTACCAGGTGGTAAGTAAACTAAGGAGGAGCCGTGGTCATCCCACCTCCACCAGGACACCCATGAAACACTTGAGACAAAAACACAAAATCCCTCCACCAAGGCAAACCACACGCCACACTGGGGGAGGGGAAAAGCACCGACCACTTCCAGTCTCCAAATGGGAATGAAAGGATAAGACAGTTATAACTACACAGATTAAAAGAGAGGCATTAAATACAGTCCTTCTGGCTGTCGTGGAGGCAGTCCTGAGAGTGGAGGAATGTTGTTCATCCACCCTAGTACCAAGCATTGATGGCCCACTCAAAGGCCTGCCTGCCAAACCACTCAGCTGTTTGGGTTGTGGCCTCAACAGAGCTCCTTCTGGTCCCATAACTCCAGCAGATCAACACTGACAGCTCTCTGTCCAACAGATGTTCCAGCGCCTTCCTAGCCTGCCACAGTGGCTCCTTTGGCTCAGTATGCGCCTCCACCAATGGATCCATGTGCGCCGTCCCAAACCGGCTGCTTCTCATTTGGGCCCTTCCTTATGCACTGCTTGGGACAGACGGAGAAGCCCCAAGCTCCGCCACCCCCCTCAGCTTGTGGAAGGGAGGGGGTAGCAACAAATAGCCTGATGGAGTGAAAGCAATCAGAAGCCTAAACACACCTGACCAGGTAAGCCTTTTAAAGGAAGCCACCAGGGCCCTGATTGGCTGGCTCCATAATCAAGGGGAGGTGGCAGTAGGTGGAGCAATTCACTCCACTCTGCCACATCTTAAACAGTTTACCAATAAAGGCTTGAATAAATAATAATGGCAAGTGTTGGGTTAGGGTTTAATCAACGAACCTCTCCGTCCTCCACAATCTTGTGTTTTAGGTGATATTAGTTATAGCAACCCCTTCAGTTCCAGAATGCTATTGTGTCATTTCCAAATAAGGGATGAGTCTGACACCTGGCCTGACGCTATCTGTTTCTGCGTGTTGCACCCAGGTCCTTCTTGTTTACTGACTGGTACCAGGACTGCAGAGCACATCCCGCTGTAACGTGATGAAGGTGCTATTCCACCGAAGGTTATTTACCCTCTCTCCACAGATGCCTCTGACACAGAACTAATCTGCATGAGACTGCCTCAAGGTCATGCATTTGCTTCTAGACTGCTTTCTTTCCAGCTCAAGAGAAGAATGAAGACAAAGGACTCTTTCCATCCATCCATCCATTTTCTGAACCCGCTTTGTCCACGCAGGATTGCGGGGGGGCTGGTGCCTATCTCCAGCGGTCAACGGGCAATCAGGTGGGGTATTCCCTGGACAGAGAGACAGTCCATCGCAGGGCAACACAGAGACACACAGGACAAACAATCACGCACACACACACTCACACCTAAGGACAATTTAAACAGACCAATCAAAAACAGTCATGTTTTGGGACTGTGGGAGGAAGCCGGAGAACCCGGAGAGAACCCACGCATGCACAGGGAGAACATGCAAACTCCATGCAGAAAGATCCCAGGCCGGGAAGCAAACCCAGGACCTTCTTGCTACAAGGCAACAGCTCTAACCACTGCACCACTGCACAGCCTCAAATGACTCTTTCCAAAAATAAATAAAAGAACTCTATCTTTAATAAAGCTAATCAAACAAAGTGTTACTCAATAATATAATGTTGACCAATCTGTGAAATGACAATGCTATGATTAGTAAGCTTTAATAAGTAATATGACTTTAATCTAGTTGTACTAAACATTCTGATGACACGTAATGTAAATGCACGACACATTGCTTTTAGTCATCCAATCAGAACATTCCTTTCTGAAGCGTGGCATAGTCTCTGTGGTGTTTATAAATCTGCCAACTTTGATTCGACCATAAATCAAAACATCCAGATTAATAAAACACCAAGAAGGTCAAGCCAAGAAGGTCAAGCAAAGAACCAACAAGCTGGATAAAATCTATTTCATTTTACCAACCAAGCAATGGTCGTCGTCGTCTTCCTCCTCTTATACGGGTCCGGGTCGCGGGGGCAGCATCCCAACTAGGGAGCTCCAGACCATCCTCTCCCCGGCCTTCTCCACCAGCTCCTCTGGCAGGACCCGAAGGCGTTCCCGGACCAGATTGGAGATGTAACCTCTCCATCGTGTCATGGGTCGACCCGGGGGCCTCCTGCCGGCAGGACATGCCCGAAACACCTCCCTGGGGAGGCGTCCAGGAGGCAACCTGACCAGATGGCCAAACCACCTCAACTGGCTCCTTTCGATCCGGAGGAGCAGCGGTTCTACTCCGAGTCCCTCCCGAATGTCCGAGCTCCTTACCCCATCTCTAAGAATGAGCCCGGCCACCCTACGGAGGAAACTCATTTCGGCTGCTTGTATCCACGATCTCGTTCTTTCGGTCTTTACCAAAAGCTCATGACCATAGGTGAGGATTGGGACGTAGATCGACCGGTAAATCAAGAGCCTGGCTTTCTGGCTCAGCTCCCTCTTCACCACGACAGATCGGCTCAGCATCCGCATCACTGCAGATGCTGAACCAATCCGCCTGTCAATCTCCCGATCCCTCCTACCCTCACTCGTGAACAAGACCCCGAGATACTTAAACTCCTCCACTTGAGGTAGGACCTCTCCCCCGACCCGGAGGTGGCAAGCCACCCTTTTCCGGTCGAGAACCATGGTCTCAGATTGGGAGGTGCTGATCCTCATCCCAGCCACTTCACACTCGGCCGCGAACCTACCCAGCAAGAGCTGAAGGTCAGAGCTGCATGAAGCTAGGAGGACCACATCATCCACAAAAAGCAGAGACGAGATTCTCCTGCCACCATACTCGACACACTCCACAACACAGCTGTGCCTAGAAATTCTGTCCATAAAGGTAATGAACAGAACCGGTGACAAAGGGCAGCCCTGGCGGAGTCCAACCCTCACCGGGAACAGGTGCGACTTACTACCGGCTATGCGGACCAAACTCACGCTCCTCTGGTAAAGGGACTGAATGGCCCTTAACAGAAAGCCACCCACCCCATACTCCTGAAGCGTCCCCCACAGGGTGCCCCTGGGGACACGGTCATAAGCCTTCTCCATATCCACAAAACACATGTGGATTGCTTGGGCAAACTCCCATGCCCCCTCCATCACCCATGCAAGGGTATAGAGCTGGTCCACAGTTCCACGGCCAGGATGAAAACCACATTGCTCCTCCTCAATCTGAGATTCAACTATCGATCGGACCCTCCTCTCCAGTACCTTGGAGTAGACCTTTCCAGGGAGGCTGAGGAGTGTGATCCCCCTATAGTTGGAACACACCCTCAGGTCACCCTTCTTAAAGATGGGGACCACCCCCCCAGTCTGCCACTCCACAGGAACTGCCCCAATGACCACGCAATGTTGCAGAGACGTGTCAACCACAACAGCCCTACAACATCCATAGCCTTGAGATACCCAGGACGAACCTCATCTGCCCTCGGGGCTCCGCCGCTGTGTAGTTGTTTGACTACCTCAGCAACTTCTGCCCCCAAGATTGGACAGTCCATCCCCAGGTCTCCCGGCTCTGGTTCCTCCTCGGAATGCGCGTAGGTGGGATTGAGGAGCTCCTCAAAGTATTCCTTCCACCGTCCGACTATAGCCTCAGTTGACGTCAGCAGCCCCCCATCCCCACTGTAAGCAGTGTGAGCGAGTTTCTGCCTTCCTCTCCTGAGGTGCCGGACAGTTTGCCAGAACCTCTTTGGAGCCGATCGATAGCCTTTCTCCATGGCCTCACCGAACTCCTCCCACACCCGAGATTTTGCCTCGGCAACTGCCACTGCTGCACCCCGCTTGGCTATCCGGTACCTGTCTGCTGCCTCCAGAGACCCACAGACCAGCCACTCCCTGTAGGCCTCCTTCTTCAGCCTGACGGCTCCCTGAACCTCTGGTGTCCACCAGCGGGTACGGGGGTTGCCACCACGACTGGCACCGGCCACCTTGCGACAGCAGCTAGCAACAGCCGCCTCAACAATCGCAGAGTGGAACAAGGCCCACTCGGAGTCAATGTCCCCCCACTGCTCTCGAGACGCGGTCAAAGCTCTGCCGGAGGTTGGAGTTGAAGACCGTCTTGACAGGTTCTTCTGCCAGGCGTTCCCAGCAGACCCTCACTATGCGTTTGGGTCTGCCAGGTCTACGCGGCATCTTCCCCTGCCATCTGATCCAACTTACCACCAGGTGGTTATCAGTTGACAGCTCCGCTCCTCTCTTCACTCGGGTGTCCAAAACATACGGCCGCAGGTCAGATGATACGACTACAAAGTCTATCATCGACCTGCGACCTAGGCTGCCCTGGTACCAAGTGTACCAATGGACATCCTTATGTTCGAACATAGTGTTCGTTATGGCCAAACTGCAGCTTGCACAGAAGTCCAATAACGAAACACCACTCGAGTTCAGATCAGGCGGGCCGTTCCTCCCAATCAAACCCCTCCAGGTCACGCTGTCATTGCCCACGTGAGCATTGAAGTCCCCCAGCAGGACAATGGAGTCCCCTGATGGAGTACTATCTAGCACTCGTCCCAGGGACTCCAAAAAGGGTGGGTACTCTGCACTGATATTTGGTCCAAAAGCACAAACAACAGTCAGGACCCGTTTCCCGACCCGAAGGCGCAGGAAAACTTCCATCTCGTCACCCGGGGTAAACCCCAACACACAGACAGAGAGTCTTGGGGCTAACAAAAAGCCTTTCAAGCAACGGTTCCTTTCAGAATAAAAGCTGAACTCACTGACCCTCAGGGTCCATCTGACGCTGTCAATCAACTGTCCCTTTTTACCTGGAGACAACCAAAAGACTAGTCTGTCGCACTGCTGACGCTGTTTCATCGACTCCGGTATCGAAAGGGGGGTTCGAGGACCTGGCAGTCTGGATTTGTACGGAGGTCGCATCCTGAAGGGTATGTGTAGAGCGACAATATGGCGTCTTATGTGTTTATGAAACTCCAATCATAGCTTAAAAGCAAACCATCACAACATCATTCAGACTTGCTTCTCTGGATACGAGAGTTATGATTACATCACTCACCCAAACACCACTCATCTCACGTCTCATTCACACCAAGATTCATCCAATCACTTAGAATTTAGAGTTAGTCTTGTTTAAAATTGTTTAGAAATACGTCTTCTTAAACGTCAGTGTTTCCCTTAGGAATTTTTCCAGCTGTGGCGGTGGGGCCGGGGGGGGGGGGGGGGGGGAATACACAGTACAAGGAGATACACAGATGAATGCACCTCTTATTTATTATTTGGAGACTACATTTACTGCAGCTGGCAGAGGCAGAGATTGTTTCTATCGATACACGGAATTTACAGAATCATTTTAAATGTTAATAGGGGAAGACGGCAGGAGGGAGCGGTAAAATACAGGGGGTCCCCATCAAAATCAAGAAACTTTACGAGTCTGATGAAACCCGCTGGTTTTCCATCAGGCAGTGATGGGGCGGCTCCAACGACCCAGTGGCTGTGCTGGGTCAATGTTATCGAGCTCAGTCCGGGGCCGCGAACGAGCCGAGGCAACGTCGTGCTCTGCTTAAGAAGAAGTGTTATTTTCCCGCATCAGAAGAAGCGTCCAACGTGTTTTTACGCTTTCTCCGAGACATGTCACGTCGCTAAGTTGTTAGCGCCGCGCGCTAACACGTCAAAAGTGCAGCGTAGCCTGCTGGAGGTTTTAAGGGTTCAGATGAAAACACCCGACCTCTCAGGCTGCTCACACATTGATCTTAAGTTGTCGCTGTTGCGCTCACGCCGTAATACAGTATTAGATGCGGTTAAAGTCAGACATGAAAAAAAAAAAAATTTTACATGAATAAGTGATGCTTAGCCTGGCGGGGGGAGGAAACCCTGTCAAGATGGTCAACACTCGTTTATCTTAATGCTATTGAAACGTAAACAAAAAGCATTATATCCACTGCTACCTTTCTAATTTTAAACTCAGTAACTTATGCTGTAACTTCACCCTGCCCGGCCTGCTCCTCCTTGCTTCCCGCCGGCTGTGATCACAAGCGACAACATAGTAGTTCTCGCTGCTTCTTTGGGAAACAGCGCAAAAAAAAAAAAAAAAAAAAAAAAAGAACTTGGGATCTTGTAGGCGTGGCGGTGGGATTTCAGCCGTGGTGGGCCGCCACGGCTACGCCTATGTAAGGGAAACCCTGAACGTTTTAAAGGTGACTCTCTCTTCTCTTGTCTCTCAGTTAATACGAAGTGTTACATAATCCCTGCAATAAAAAGTTCCAATCTTCTGGTTTAAAATTACCCAAAGAACCACAAGATTGAATTCATATTTACTATGGAGTCTCATGTCTTATGGTTCATTAATTAGATGTAAATTAACCCTTTACACCGCCCATTTTAGCATCCATACACTGGCAGATCTAAATTGTGTCATTAAAAAAGAAAATACCAGCCAATTTAATAAAGCTCCTTATATTCATATTTTTATTTGTCACACACACACACACACACACACACACACACACACACACACACACACACACACACACACACACACACACACGTATGCCTCTACTTGTGTTGCGATTCTGTTGACCCAGTAGTGACATCTAATGGTGCCGGTCACAAAATTAGAAAATAATGAAAAAGTTTATTTAATTCCATTCAGAAAGTTAAACTTGTATACTAGATGCATCCATTGAACAGACTGATATATTTCAAATACTTACTTCTTTAATTTTTGATGACTCAAACAATTAATGAAAATCCCAAATTCCGTGTTACGACCCCGACATGTGTTGTTAAATGTGAAGCAGGGGGTAACATAAGAAACATGATAGTGGGTTTAACTTTCATAAAAAAGGTTCTAAAAACAAGCAAACAAGTAAACAGATGGAGGGCATTATAAAAATAATGCCAAACAAAAACCTCTCAAAAAACAAACGTAACAAATAAAACGCGAATTAGTCTCACAAAACACGACAGCAAATCTGATTCCTTTACAACAAAAAAGTCACTTTCCGCTTCATGTTCTCAAATCCCGCGTGATGTGACTGTCGGGCGACTTTCCAAGAAGCGTTAAGCGGCGTAGTGATTCCTGTGTGACCATTTGACTACCCAAAACCGCGGCGCTTCTGAGCCCCAGGCTTAAACATTTCATTTAAAAGCATCTACAGTTTGTGGGGCTCTCAGGTGGATGGGTAGGCCGTTCCAAAGCATTGGAGCAGCGGGTGAAAAGGCCCAATCTCCCATGCAGCAGAGCTTGGTTCTGGGGATTTAGGGTGTAGTTGTTGTTGCAGACCGGAGAATACGAAGGTGAGGAGTTCCTTTAAATAAGAGGGAGCATGAATGCACCGATAAGAGATTAGAGAAACTTAGTATTCAATTCTGAATGAAACTGGGATCCAATGAAGATTTTTCAGAATGGGGGTGATATGCTCATATGTGCACAACCTCATCAGGATCCTAGTAGCACAGTTCTGATATAATGTAGTCTCTGAATGCTTTTTTTCAGGGATCCCAATGTGGATCGCATTGTAGTTTTTATTCAAGCAGAGACAAAAGCGTGGACGAGCTTATCGTAATCTGTCCCGCTAAGCATTGGACATAGTTTGAAATATGTGGCTCTCTGGCCAGAAAGAGGTGGCTTATGGACCTAATGTAGCTCTGATCTAGGGTAGAGGACTGCCACCAGGAGTACAAAACTGACATCTTGGATGTAAAGACTACAAGGGTCCTTTAGATACTCGTTAAATTATTTTTTGTGTGTTTTATGGAGACTCTCATGTGTTTGTTTAAATTGAACTTTTGACTAAATCTCTTTCCACAAAGCTCACAAGCAAAAGGCTTCTGTCCTGTGTGGATGCTGACGTGAGTCTTTAAGTGGGCTCTTTTGTAAAACCTTTTTCCACAGTGGCCACAAACATAAAGCTTCTGTCCTGTGTGGACACTCATGTGACGGGTTAAATATTCTTTTCTGCTAAATCTTTGTCCACAGTGCTCACAAGCAAAAGGTTTATGTTCTGTGTGGACGTTCATGTGACGGGTTAAATATGCCTTCTCACCAAATCTTTGACCACAGAGCTCACAAGCAAAAGGTTTCTGTCCTGAGTGGGATCTCAGGTGTTTGTTTAAACTTGGTTTTTGACCAAATCCTTGTCCACAGAGTTCACAAACAAAAGGTTTTTGTTGTAAGTGGACAATCTCATGACTCTCTAAATGTGATTTTGAAACAAATCGTTTTCCACAGTAATCACAACTATATGATTCCAGTTTCCTGCGTGAGTCTACGGGTTGCTCCACTTCATCAAATTTCTTATTAACCAAACCATCTGAAGAACTTATTTCTGAATGACCCATCACCCTCAAATGTATCTGGAGAGACCACTTTTGGACAAATTGTTTACCACACTCTGGGCAGCTAAAGATTGAGTCATTGACTCTTTCTCCAGTTTCAGGCCAGAAGTCTGACAGCTCAGAGTCAGATGTCTGTTCATGAGGGTTTAGATCTGAATTTCTGCTATTTTCTGCTTCTCCATCTGTTCCTGCTGCCATCTGGTCAGCTGAGCTGCTGGTTGGAACATCTCTGTCTTCTATTTGCTGATGATGAAACTGTGATAGAGGTTTCCCTGCATCATCCTCACTCTTTATAGAAACTGCAGAGAATGGAAATCTGACGGCATCAGTCTCCTTCGAATGGAGCTGCTCTCTCTCCAAACTGGTCCAGAGTTCCTCCTCTTCCTCCTTTATGTGGAGGTGCTCTGGGTTCTGCTGGTCTACATCAACACTCTGGTCTTCAGGATCTTCTTCTTTAACCAGCACCATCTTTTGGACAACTGTAGGAAACACAGAAACACGTGATGTGAATGACCAACCTTTGTAACCTTATGTTCACACATATAACAGTTGTATAATAAGACAGGGGCTGTGATGTCTCTATTAGAAACTACAAATCAAAGCAGATCACCATGACATGTGAGGTCCCCCAAGGCTAAATTCTAGGAACACTCTTTAATCTCTACATGGTCCCCCTAGGTCAGGTCATAATAACAACATCACCTATCATAGCTATGCTGATGACAACCAGATCTACCTAGCCCTATCACCTAGTGACCATCGGCCACTGAACTCACTCTGTCAGTGCCTAGAACACGTAAACAAATTGATGCAGTCAAACTTCCTTCAACTAAACAAAGACAAGACTGAAGTTTTTGTCTTTGGCAACAAGAAGGTTAGAATGGATGTTATTGCTCAGCTAGACTCCAGGTGAATAAAGACAAAAACCCAGATTAGAAATCTAGGTGTTATCATTGACTCAGACCTGAGTTTCTCTGGACATATTAAGGCTATAACTAAATCAGCGTTTTATCACCTTCGTCAAATATTAAGAGTCAGAGGTCTCATGTCCAGACAGACTTAGAGAAACTTACTCATGCTTTTATTTCTAGTCGGCTGGACTATTGCAATGATCTCCTAACTGGTCTTCCCAAAAAAAAAAAAGCTGTGAAACAACTGCAGCTTGTTCAGAGTGCTGCTGCTAGAGTCTTAACAAGAACTAAGAGAACGGAGCACATCACTCCTGTTCTTAGATCCCTACACTGGAATAGATTTCAAAGTGCTCCTACTAGTTTATAAATCACTCAGTGGCATGGGACCAAAATACATGTCAGATCTCATTCCTGTATATACTCCAAATAGGGCTCGGAGATCCTTAGCAAACAATCAGCTGGTAGAACCACGGGGGTTCTACGGCGTGGCATGGAGGCAATCAGCCTGTGGCACTGCTGAGGTGTTATGGAGGCCCCGGATGCTTCGATAGCGGCCTTAAGCTCATCCAGAGTGTTGGGTCTTCCGTCTCTCAACTTTCTCTTCACAATATCCCACAGATTCTCTCTGGGGTTCAGGTCAGAGTTGGCAGGCCAATTGAGTACAGTAATACCATGGTGAGTAAACCATTTACCAGTGGTTTTGGCACTGTGAGCAGGTGCCAGGTCGTGCAGAAAAATAAAATCTTCATCTCCATAAAGCTTTTCAGCAGATGGAAGCATGAAGTGCTCCAACATCTCCTGATAGCTAGCTGCACTGACCCTGCCCTTGATAAAACACAGTGGACCAACACCAGCAGCTGATATGGCACCCCAGACCATCACTGACTGTGGGTACTTGACACTGGACTTCAGGCCTTTTGGCATTTCCCTCTGCCCAGTCTTCCTCCAGACTCTGGCACCTTGATTTCTGAATGACATGCACAATTTGCTTTCATCTGAAAAAAGTACTTTTGGACCACTGAGCAACAGTCCAGTGCTGCTTCTCTGTAGCCCAGGTCAGGCGCTTCTGCCGCTGTTTTTGGTTCAAAAGTGGCTTGACCTGGGGAATGCGGCACCTGTAACCCATTTCCTGCACACGCCTGTACACAGTGGCTCTGGATGTTTCTACTCCAGACTCAGTCCACTGCTTCCGCAGGTGCCCCAAGGTCTGGAATTGGTCCTTCTCCTCTATCTTTCTTCAGGGTGCAGTCACCTTTTCTTGTTGTGCAGCGTTTTCTGCCACACTTTTTCCTTCCCACAGAGGCGCCTTGATGCTGCACTCTGGGAACAGCCTATTCATTCAGAAATTTCTTTGTGTCTTACCGTCTTACCCTCTTGCTTGAGGGTGTCAATGATGGCCTTCTGGAGAGCAGTCAGGTTGGCAGTCCTACCCATGATTGCAGTTTTGAGTAATGAACCAGGCTGGGAGTTTTTAAAAGCCTCAAGAATCTTTTGCAGGTGTTAGTTGATTCAGATGATTAGGTTAATAGCTCGTTTAGAGAACTTTTTCATTATATGCTATTTTTTTTAGATAGGAATTTTGGGTTTTCATGAGCTGTATGCCAAAATCATCAATATTAGAAACAATAAAAGGCTTGAACTACTTCAGTTGTGTGTAATTAATCTAATATATATATGAAAGTCTAATGTTTATCAGTTCATTAGAGACAATAATGAACTTTATCACAATATGCTACATTTTTGAGGAACTGTATGTACATCAATACCATCAGTAGTCTGCGCCAGGTCTGCGCTTTGGGAAGACGGTTTGCTGCTAAATGAAATAGCCAATCATAGGAGAGCTATTGTAGCCACTCAGAGAAGAGAAAGGCGGGACCTTCCTAGGACATCCTACGATTACAAATCATGCCTCTGGGGAGCTAGCTGCTAGCTCTGACGACTCATGCTGCCCTTCAGTCACAAATTCACCATTCATGATACCCCTAAGTACACACACAATAGTAGTTGTATACCTGTATCCATGTTGTCCAGATCCAGATGATGACTCAGTCCCAGATCCTCAAGTGGTAGCAGGTCTGATTTAGCCGTGTTTAGCTAACAGCTGCAACAGAAACAAAGCAGCTGACGACGTTCTGAGGCTTTTCCGTCGGAGAGTGTGAGCAGGATGGATCAGAGAGTGAGCAGCGATCCTGACCGGCATCATGACCAACTCAGATGACCGAGTCTGATAGAGGGAACCTCTTCAATCTGCAGCAGATCCAGAGGTCAGGAAGTCTAGAGAAAAGCTTCTCTGACCCAGAAACTGATTCTGGAGCTCCGATTGTCACGAAGACTGCAGAATATCTTCCCTGGTTCTGGACAGATCTCCACCAAGTTGTTGAGGTTTTCACAGCCTGGTGATGGTTTGCAGCTTCTGCTGCTACAGTCTGCGAGCTTCTGGAGGAGCTTCTCCTATCTGCTTTGTGGCGGTTGGTGATCATTTCCGCCACCTACCGGTCTGGAGGTGGTAAAGCACATCTGTCACCGGAGTGAAAGGGCGGGGCTTAGAGGAATAACTGGCTTGGCACTCCAGTGGATTATGTTTTACTTGTCAGGGAGGAGTTTCTGGCGTCAGGCCAGTTGTCAGACCATATGAACTATGGCTGTTACGAGTTTACAATTGTTAATAGTCTGTTCTATGTTAAAATTAAAGATAAATATAATTTGCTACACAACAAAGCCTGAATTTATACTCCAAAATATAAAGATTTCTCACGCCACACTGGGGGAGGAGAAAAGCACCGACCACCGGCAGTCTCCAAATGGGAATGAAAGGATAAGACAGTTATAACTACACAGATTAAAAGAGAGGCATTAAATACAGTCCTTTTGGCTGTTGTGGAGGCAGTCCTGAGAGTGGAGGAATGTTGTTCATCCACCCTAGTACCAAGCATTGATGGCCCACTCAAAGGCCTGCCTGCCAAACCACTCAGCTGTTTGGGTTGTGGCCTCAACAGAGCTCCTTCTGGTCCCATAACTCCAGCAGATCAACACTGACAGCTCTCTGTCCAACAGATGTTCCAGCACCTTCCTAGCGTGCCACAGTGGTTCCTTTGGCTCAGTATGCGCCTCCACCAATGGATCCATGTGCGCCGTCCCAAACTGGCTGCTTCTCAGTTGGGCCCTTCCTTATGCACTGCTTGGGACAGACGGAGAAGCCCCAAGCTCCGCCACCCCCCTCAGCTTGTGGAAGGGAGGGGGTAGCAACAAAAAGCCTGATGAAGTGAAAGCAATCAAAAGTCTAAACACACCTGACCAGGTAAGCCATTTAAAGGAAGCCACAAGGGCCCTGATTGGCTGGCTCCATAATCAAGGGGAGGTGGAGCAATTCAGCCACTCTGCCACATCTTAAATGGTTTACCAATAAAGGCTTGAATAAATAATAATGGCAAGTGTTGGGTTAGGGTTTAATCAACGAACCTCTCCGTCCTCCACAATCTTGTGTTTTAGGTGATATTAGTTATAGCACCCCCTTCAGTTCCGGAATGCTATTGCATCATTTCCAAATAAGGGAGGAGTCTGACACCTGGCCTGACGCTATCTGTTTCTGCGTGTTGCACCCAGGTCCTTCTTGTTTACTGACTGGTACCAGGACGGCAGAGCACATCCCGCTGTAACGTGATGAAGGTGCTATTCCACCGAAGGTTATTTACCCTCTCTCCACAGATGCCTCTGACACAGAACTAATCTGCATGAGACTGCCTCAAGGTCATGCATTTGCTTCTAAACTGCTTTCTTTCCAGCTCAAGAGAAGAATGAAGACAAAGGACTCTTTCCTTTTAATAAATCAAAGAACTCTATCTTTAATAAAGCTAATCAAACAAAGTGTTAGTCAATAATATAATGCTGACCAATCTGTGAAATGACAATGCTATGATTAATATTCTTTAATAAGTAATATGACTTTAATCTAGCTGCACTAGACATGCTGACTACACGTAATGTAAACGCATGACACATTGTTTACTCATCCAATCAGAACCTTCCTTTCTGAAGCGTGGCATAGTCTCTGTGCTGTTTATAAATCTGCCAACTTTGATTCGACCAGAAATCAAAACATCCAGATTAATAAAACCAGTCCCACGCCATCTTAGTTCAGTTCTCTGCAGTTCACCGCATTCTAAGTGAAGTATTGGACCGGCCACCTGGAGTTCCTTTTTAAGCAAAGAACCAACAAGCTGGATAAAATCTATTTCATTTTACCAACCAAGCAACGGTTCCTTTCAGAATAAAAGCTGGACTCACTGACCCCAAGGGGGTCCATCTGACGCTGTCAACCACCTGTCGCTTTTTACCTGGAGACAATCCAAAGACTAGTCTGTCGTACTGCTGACACGGTTTCATTGACACCGGTATCGAAAGGGGGGTTCGAGGACCTTGCAGTCTGGATCTGTATGGAGGTCTCATCCTGAAGGGTATGTGTAGAGGGACAAATATGGAGTCTTATGTGTTTATGAAACTCCGATCATAGCTTAAAAGCAAAACGTCACAACATCATTCAGACTTGCTTCTCCGGATACGAGAGTTCTGATGACAAACATCACTCACACATACACCATTCATCTCACGTCTCATTCACACCAAGATCCATCCATTCACTTAGAATTTAGAGTTAGTCTCGTTTAATATTGTTTAGAAATAAGTCTTCTTAAACGTTTTAAGAGTGACCCTCTTCTCTTGTCTCTCAGTTAATACGAAGTGTTACAAAATCACTGCAATAAAAAGTTCCAATCTTCTGGTTAAAATTACCCAAAGAACCACAAGATTGAATTCATATTTACTATGGAGTCTCATGTCTTATGGTTCATTAATTAAACCTTTACACCGCCCAGCTTAGCATCCCTACACTGGCAGATCTAAATTGTGTCATTAAAAAAGAAAATACCAGCCAATTTAATAAAGCTCCTTATATTCATATTTTTATTTGTCACACATACACACACCCACACACACACACACACACACACACACACACACACACACACACACACACACACACACACACACACACACACACACACACACACACACACACACGTATGCCTCTACTTGTGTTGCGATTCTGTTGACCCAGTAGTGACATCTAATGGTGCCGGTCGCAAAATTACAAAATAATGAAAAAGTTTATTTAATTCCATTCAGAAAGTTAAACTTGTATACTAGATGCATCCATTGAACAGACTGATATATTTCAAATACTTACTTCTTTAATTTTTGATGACTCAAACAATTAATGAAAATCCCAAATTCCGTGTTACGACCCCGACATGTGTTGTTAAATGTGAAGCAGGGGGTAACATAAGAAACATGATAGTGGGTTTAACTTTCATAAAAAAGGTTCTAAAAACAAGCAAACAAGTAAACAGATGGAGGGCATTATAAAAATAATGCCAAACAAAAACCTCTCAAAAAACAAACGTAACAAATAAAACGCGAATTAGTCTCACAAAACACGACAGCAAATCTGATTCCTTTACAACAAAAAAGTCACTTTCCGCTTCATGTTCTCAAATCCCGCGTAATGTGACTATCGGGCTACTTTCCAAGAAGCGTTAAGCGGCGTAGTGATTCCTGTGTGACCATTTGACTACCCAAAACCGCGGCGCTTCTGAGCCCCAGGCTTAAACATTTCATTTAAAAGCATCTACAGTTTGTGGGGCTCTCAGGTGGATGGGTAGGCCGTTCCAAAGCATTGGAGCAGCGGGTGAAAAGGCCCAATCTCCCATGCAGCAGAGCTTGGTTCTGGGGATTTAGGGTGTAGTTGTTGTTGCAGACCGGAGAATACGAAGGTGAGGAGTTCCTTTAAATAAGAGGGAGCATGAATGCACCGATAAGAGATTAGAGAAACTTAGTATTCAATTCTGAATGAAACTGGGATCCAATGAAGATTTTTCAGAATGGGGGTGATATGCTCATAAGTGCACACCCTCATCAGGATCCTAGTAGCACAGTTCTGATATAATGTAGTCTCTGAATGCTTTTTTTCAGGGATCCCAATGTGGATTGCATTGTAGTTTTTATTCAAGCAGAGACAAAAGCGTGGACGAGCTTATCGTAATCTGTCCCGCTAAGCATTGGACATAGTTTGAAATATGTGGCTCTCTGGCCAGAAAGAGGTGGCTTATGGACCTAATGTAGCTCTGATCTAGGGTAGAGGACTGCCACCAGGAGTACAAAACTGACATCTTGGATGTAAAGACTACAAGGGTCCTTTAGATACTCGTTAAATTATTTTTTGTGTGTTTTATGGAGACTCTCATGTGTTTGTTTAAATTGAACTTTTGACTAAATCTCTTTCCACAAAGCTCACAAGCAAAAGGCTTCTGTCCTGTGTGGATGCTGACGTGAGTCTTTAAGTGGGCTCTTTTGTAAAACCTTTTTCCACAGTGGCCACAAACATAAAGCTTCTGTCCTGTGTGGACACTCATGTGACGGGTTAAATATTCTTTTCTGCTAAATCTTATTCCACAGTGCCCACAAGCAAAGGGTTTATGTTCTGTGTGGACGTTCATGTGACGGGTTAAATATGCCTTCTCACCAAATCTTTGACCACAGAGCTCACAAGCAAAAGGTTTCTGTCCTGAGTGGGATCTCAGGTGTTTGTTTAAACTTGGTTTTTGACCAAATCCTTGTCCACAGAGTTCACAAACAAAAGGTTTTTGTTGTAAGTGGACAATCTCATGACTCTCTAAATGTGATTTTGAAACAAATCGTTTTCCACAGTAATCACAACTATATGATTCCAGTTTCCTGCGTGAGTCTACGGGTTGCTCCACTTCATCAAATTTCTTATTAACCAAACCATCTGAAGAACTTATTTCTGAATGACCCATCACCCTCAAATGTATCTGGAGAGACCACTTTTGGACAAATTGTTTACCACACTCTGGGCAGCTAAAGACTGAGTCATTGTCTCTTTCTCCAGTTTCAGGCCAGAAGTCTGACAGCTCAGAGTCAGATGTCTGTTCATGAGGGTTTAGATCTGAATTTCTGCTATTTTCTGCTTCTCCATCTGTTCCTGCTGTCATCTGGTCAGCTGAACTGCTGGTTGGAACATCTCTGTCTTCTATTTGCTGATGATGAAACTGTGATAGAGGTTTCCCTGCATCATCCTCACTCTTTATAGAAACTGCAGAGAATGGAAATCTGACGGCATCAGTCTCCTTCGAATGGAGCTGCTCTCTCTCCAAACTGGTCCAGAGTTCCTCCTCTTCCTCCTTTATGTGGAGGTGCTCTGGGTTCTGCTGGTCTACATCAACACTCTGGTCTTCAGGATCTTCTTCTTTAACCAGCACCATCTTTTGGACAACTGTAGGAAACACAGAAACACGTGATGTGAGTGACCAACCTTTGTAACCTTATGTTCACACATATAACAGTTGT
The DNA here is from genome assembly GCF_043380555.1 of Nothobranchius furzeri. NCBI lineage: Eukaryota > Metazoa > Chordata > Actinopteri > Cyprinodontiformes > Nothobranchiidae > Nothobranchius > Nothobranchius furzeri. The sequence continues at coordinate 88,377,231 of NC_091742.1, forward strand.
ATAATAAGACAGGGGCTATGTTGTCTCTATTAGAAACTACAAATCAAAGCAGATCACCATGACATGTGAGGTCCCCCAAGGCTAAATTCTAGGAACACTCTTTAATCTCTACATGGTCCCCCTAGGTCAGGTCATAATAACAACATCACCTATCATAGCTATGCTGATGACAACCAGATCTACCTAGCCCTATCACCTAGTGACCATCGGCCACTGGACTCACTCTGTCAGTGCCTAGAACACGTAAACAAATTGATGCAGTCAAACTTCCTTCAACTAAACAAAGACAAGACTGAAGTTTTTGTCTTTGGCAACAAGAAGGTTAGAATGGATGTTATTGCTCAGCTAGACTCCAGGTGAATAAAGACAAAAACCCAGATTAGAAATCTAGGTGTTATCATTGACTCAGACCTGAGTTTCTCTGGACATATTAAGGCTATAACTAAATCAGCGTTTTATCACCTTCGTCAAATATTAAGAGTCAGAGGTCTCATGTCCAGACAGACTTAGAGAAACTTACTCATGCTTTTATTTCTAGTCGGCTGGACTATTGCAATGGTCTCCTAACTGGTCTTCCCAAAAAAAAAAAAGCTGTGAAACAACTGCAGCTTGTTCAGAGTGCTGCTGCTAGAGTCTTAACAAGAACTAAGAGAACAGAGCACATCACTCCTGTTCTTAGATCCCTACACTGGAATAGATTTCAAAGTGCTCCTACTAGTTTATAAATCACTCAGTGGCATGGGACCAAAATACATGTCAGATCTCATTCCTGTATATACTCCAAATAGGGCTCGGAGATCCTTAGCAAACAATCAGCTGGTAGAACCACGGGGGTTCTACGGCGTGGCATGGAGGCAATCAGCCTGTGGCACTGCTGAGGTGTTATGGAGGCCCCGGATGCTTCGATAGTGGCCTTAAGCTCATCCAGAGTGTTGGGTCTTCCGTCTCTCAACTTTCTCTTCACAATATCCCACAGATTCTCTATGGGGTTCAGGTCAGAGTTGGCAGGCCAATTGAGCACAGTAATACCATGGTGAGTAAACCATTTACCAGTGGTTTTGGCACTGTGAGCAGGTGCCAGGTCGTGCAGAAAAATAAAATCTTCATCTCCATAAAGCTTTTCAGCAGATGGAAGCATGAAGTGCTCCAAAATCTCCTGATAGCTAGCTGCATTGACCCTGCCCTTGATAAAACACAGTGGACCAACACCAGCAGCTGATATGGCACCCCAGACCATCACTGACTGTGGGTACTTGACACTGGACTTCAGGCCTTTTGGCATTTCCCTCAGCCCAGTCTTCCTCCAGACTCTGGCACATTGATTTCTGAATGACGTGCACAATTTGCTTTCATCTGAAAAAAGTACTTTTGGACCACTGAGCAACAGTCCAGTGCTGCTTCTCTGTAGCCCAGGTCAGGCGCTTCTGCCGCTGTTTTTGGTTCAAAAGTGGCTTGACCTGGGGAATGCGGCACCTGTGGCCCATTTCCTGCACACGCCTGTACACAGTGGCTCTGGATGTTTCTACTCCAGACTCAGTCCACTGCTTCCGCAGGTGCCCCAAGGTCTGGAATTGGTCCTTCTCCTCTATCTTTCTTCAGGGTGCAGTCACCTTTTCTTGTTGTGCAGCGTTTTCTGCCACACTTTTTCCTTCCCACAGAGGCGCCTTGATGCTGCACTCTGGGAACAGCCTATTCGTTCAGAAATTTCTTTGTGTCTTACCGTCTTACCCTCTTGCTTGAGGGTGTCAATGATGGCCTTCTGGAGAGCAGTCAGGTTGGCAGTCCTACCCATGATTGCAGTTTTGAGTAATGAACCAGGCTGGGAGTTTTTAAAAGCCTCAAGAATCTTTTGCAGGTGTTAGTTGATTCAGATGATTAGGTTAATAGCTCGTTTAGAGAACTTTTTCATTATATGCTATTTTTTTTAGATAAGAATTTTGGGTTTTCATGAGCTGTATGCCAAAATCATCAATATTAGAAACAATAAAAGGCTTGAACTACTTCAGTTGTGTGTAATTAATCTAATACATATATGAAAGTCTAATGTTTATCAGTTCATTAGAGACAATAATGAACTTTATCACAATATGCTACATTTTTGAGGAACTGTATGTACATCAATACCATCAGTAGTCTGCGCCAGGTCTGCGCTTTGGGAAGACGGTTTGCTGCTAAATGAAATAGCCAATCATAGGAGAGCTATTGTAGCCACTCAGAGAAGAGAAAGGCGGGACCTTCCTAGGACATCCTACGATTACAAATCATGCCTCTGGGGAGCTAGCTGCTAGCTCTGACGACTCATGCTGCCCTTCAGTCACAAATTCACCATTCATGATACCCCTAAGTACACACACAATAGTAGTTGTATACCTGTATCCATGTTGTCCAGATCCAGATGATGACTCAGTCCCAGATCCTCAAGTGGTAGCAGGTCTGATTTAGCCGTGTTTAGCTAACAGCTGCAACAGAAACAAAGCAGCTGACGACGTTCTGAGGCTTTTCCGTCGGAGAGTGTGAGCAGGATGGATCAGAGAGTGAGCAGCGATCCTGACCGGCATCATGACCAACTCAGATGACCGAGTCTGATAGAGGGAACCTCTTCAATCTGCAGCAGATCCAGAGGTCAGGAAGTCTAGAGAAAAGCTTCTCTGACCCAGAAACTGATTCTGGAGCTCCGATTGTCACGAAGACTGCAGAATATCTTCCCTGGTTCTGGACAGATCTCCACCAAGTTGTTGAGGTTTTCACAGCCTGGTGATGGTTTGCAGCTTCTGCTGCTACAGTCTGCGAGCTTCTGGAGGAGCTTCTCCCATCTGCTTTGTGGCGGTTGGTGATCATTTCCGCCACCTACCGGTCTGGAGGTGGTAAAGCACATCTGTCACTGGAGTGAATGGGCGGGGCTTACAGGAATAACTGGCTTGGCACTCCAGTGGATTATGTTTTACTTGTCAGGGAGGAGTTTCTGGCGTCGGGCCAGTTGTCAGACCATATGAACTATGGCTGTTACGAGTTTACAATTGTTAATAGTCTGTTCTATGTTAACCCTTTGATGCATGAATAATGAAATCTTCAACCACGATTTTTTAAACAATTTTTTTCATTCATATTTAGGTGTGAATGAAACAAATTTCAACAAATATCTTTTGTAAAATTTTGTTAATTTACAAATAGTTTATTACATGTCCAACTCAGGGGACAGTGTGCGTTCTGAACATGAAATGTGTTGGCTTGACTTGCTGAAGCACAAATGGAGGGGCTCACATGCAATAAAGTCTTCAACAGCTGTGCTTAATAGCAAAAATAAATAACAATTTTGAGTACCTGTCCACTGTAGTGACCATTATGCACCAAAGGGTTAAAATTAAAGATAAATATAATTTGCTACACAACAAAGCCTGAATTTATACTCCAAAATATAAAGATTTCTCACGCCACACTGGGGGAGGAGAAAAGCACCGACCACCGGCAGTCTCCAAATGGGAATGAAAGGATAAGACAGTTATAACTACACAGATTAAAAGAGAGGCATTAAATACAGTCCTTTTGGCTGTTGTGGAGGCAGTCCTGAGAGTGGAGGAATGTGGTTCATCCACCCTAGTACCAAGAATTGATGGCCCACTCAAAGGCCTGCCTGCCAAACCACTCAGCTGTTTGGGTTGTGGCCTCAACAGAGCTCCTTCTGGTCCCACAACTCCAGCAGATCAACACTGACAGCTCTCTGTCCAACAGATGTTCCAGCACCTTCCTAGCCTGCCACAGTGGCTCCTTTGGCTCAGTATGCGCCTCCACCAATGGATCCATGTGCGCCGTCCCAAACTGGCTGCTTCTCAGTTAGGCCCTTCCTTATGCACTGCTTGGGACAGACGGAGAAGCCCCAAGCTCCGCCACCCCCCTCAGCTTGTGGAAGGGAGGGGGTAGCAACAAAAAGCCTAATGAAGTGAAAGCAATCAAAAGTCTAAACACACCTGACCAGGTAAGCCATTTAAAGGAAGCCACAAGGGCCCTGATTGGCTGGCTCCATAATCAAGGGGAGGTGGCAGTAGGTGGAGCAATTCAGCCACTCTGCCACATCTTAAACAGTTTACCAATAAAGGCTTGAATAAATAATAATGGCAAGTGTTGGGTTAGGGTTTAATCAACGAACCTCTCCGTCCTCCACAATCTTGTGTTTTAGGTGATATTAGTTATAGCACCCCCTTCAGTTCCGGAATGCTATTGCATCATTTCCAAATAAGGGAGGAGTCTGACACCTGGCCTGACGCTATCTGTTTCTGCGTGTTGCACCCAGGTCCTTCTTGTTTACTGACTGGTACCAGGACGGCAGAGCACATCCCGCTGTAACGTGATGAAGGTGCTATTCCACCGAAGGTTATTTACCCTCTCTCCACAGATGCCTCTGACACAGAACTAATCTGCATGAGACTGCCTCAAGGTCATGCATTTGCTTCTAAACTGCTTTCTTTCCAGCTCAAGAGAAGAATGAAGACAAAGGACTCTTTCCTTTTAATAAATCAAAGAACTCTATCTTTAATAAAGCTAATCAAACAAAGTGTTAGTCAATAATATAATGTTGACCAATCTGTGAAATGACAATGCTATGATTAATATTCTTTAATAAGTAATATGACTTTAATCTAGCTGCACTAGACATTCTGACTACACGTAATGTAAACGCATGACACATTGTTTACTCATCCAATCAGAACCTTCCTTTCTGAAGCGTGGCATAGTCTCTGTGGTGTTTATAAATCTGCCAACTTTGATTCGACCAGAAATCAAAACATCCAGATTAATAAAACCAGTCCCACGCCATCTTAGTTCAGTTCTCTGCAGTTCACCGCATTCTAAGTGAAGTATTGGACCGGCCACCTGGAGTTCCTTTTTAAGCAAAGAACCAACAAGCTGGATAAAATCTATTTCATTTTACCAACCAAGCAACGGTTCCTTTCAGAATAAAAGCTGGACTCACTGACCCCAAGGGGGTCCATCTGACGCTATCAACCACCTGTCGCTTTTTACCTGGAGACAATCCAAAGACTAGTCTGTCGTACTGCTGACACTGTTTCATTGACACCGGTATCGAAAGGGGGGTTCGAGGACCTTGCAGTCTGGATCTGTATGGAGGTCTCATCCTGAAGGGTATGTGTAGAGGGACAAATATGGAGTCTTATGTGTTTATGAAACTCCGATCATAGCTTAAAAGCAAAACGTCACAACATCATTCAGACTTGCTTCTCCGGATACGAGAGTTCTGATGACAAACATCACTCACACATACACCATTCATCTCACGTCTCATTCACACCAAGATCCATCCATTCACTTAGAATTTAGAGTTAGTCTCATTTAATATTGTTTAGAAATACGTCTTCTTAAACGTTTTAAGAGTGACCCTCTTCTCTTGTCTCTCAGTTAATACGAAGTGTTACAAAATCACTGCAATAAAAAGTTCCAATCTTCTGGTTAAAATTACCCAAAGAACCACAAGATTGAATTCATATTTACTATGGAGTCTCATGTCTTATGGTTCATTAATTAAACCTTTACACCGCCCAGCTTAGCATCCCTACACTGGCAGATCTAAATTGTGTCATTAAAAAAGAAAATACCAGCCAATTTGATAAAGCTCCTTATATTAATTTATTTGTCTCACACACACACACACACCCTCATCAGGATCCTAGTAGCACAGTTCTGATATAATGTAGTCTCTGAATGCTTTTTTTCAGGGATCCCAATGTGGATTGCATTGTAGTTTTTATTCAAGAAGAGACAAAAGCGTGGACGAGCTTATCGTAATCTGTCCCGTTAAGCATTGGACATAGTTTGAAATATGTGGCTCTCTGGCCAGAAAGAGGTGGCTTATGGACCTAATGTAGCTCTGATCTAGGGTAGAGGACTGCCACCAGGAGTACAAAACTGACATCTTGGATGTAAAGACTACAAGGGTCCTTTAGATACTCTTGTTAACTTAATTTTTTTGTGTTTTATGGAGACTCATGTGTTTGTTTAAATTGAACTTTTGACTAAATCTCTTTCCACAAAGCTCACAAGCAAAAGGCTTCTGTCCTGTGTGGATGCTGACGTGAGTCTTTAAGTGGGCTCTTTTGTAAAACCTTTTTCCACAGTGGCCACAAATATAAAGCTTCTGTCCTGTGTGGACACTCATGTGACGGGTTAAATATTCTTTTCTGCTAAATTTTTGTCCACAGTGCTCACAAGCAAAGGGTTTATGTTCTGTGTGGACGTTCATGTGACGGGTTAAATATGCCTTCTCACCAAATCTTTGTTCACAGAGCTCACAAGCAAAAGGTTTCTGTCCTGAGTGGGATCTCAAGTGTTTGTTTAAACTCCGCTTTTTAGTAAATCTTTGTCCACAGAGTTCACAAACAAAAGGTTTTTGTTCTGTGTGGAAAATCTCATGACTCTCTAAATGTGATTTTGAAACAAATCGTTTTCCACAGTAATCACACCTATATGATTTCAGTTTCCTGCATGAGTCTACGAGTTGCTTCACACTATCAAATTTCTTATTAACCAAACCATCTGAAGAACTTATTTCTGAATGACCCATCACCCTCAAATGTATCTGGAGAGACCACTTTTGGACAAATTGTTTACCACACTCTGGGCAGCTAAAGATTGAGTCATTGTCTCTTTCTCCAGTTTCAGGCCAGAAGTCTGACAGCTCAGAGTCAGATGTCTGTTCATGAGGGTTTAGATCTGAATTCCTGCTATTTTCTGCTTCTCCACCTGTTCCTGCTGCCATCTGGTCAGCTGAGCTGCTGGTTGGAACATCTCTGTCTTCTATTTGATGATGAAGCTGTGATAACACAGGTTTCCCTGCATCATCCTCACTCTTTATAGAAACTGCAGAGAATGGAAATCTGACGGCATCAGTCTCCTTCGAATGGAGCTGCTCTCTCTCCAAACTGGTCCAGAGTTCCTCCTCTTCCTCCTTTATGTGGAGGTGCTCTGGGTTCTGCTGGTCTACATCAACACTCTGGTCTTCAGGATCTTCTTCTTTAACCAGCGCCATCTTTTGGACAACTGTAGGAAACACAGAAACACGTGATGTGAATGACCAACCTTTGTAACCTTATATTCACACATATAACAGTTGTATAATAAGACAGGGGCTATGATGTCTCTATTAGAAACTACAAATCAAAGCAGATCACCATGACATGTGAGGTCCCCCAAGGCTAAATTCTAGGAACGCTCTTTAATCTCTACATGGTCCCCCTAGGTCAGGTCATAATAACATCACCTATCATAGCTATGCTGATGACAACCAGATCTACCTAGCCCAATCACCTAGTGACCATCGGCCACTGGACTCACTCTGTCAGTGCCTAGAACAAGTAAACAAATGGATGCAGTCAAACTTCCTTCAACTAAACACTGATAATGCTGAAGTTATCGTCTTTGGCAACAAGAAGGTTAGAATGGATGTTATTGCTCAGCTAGACTCCAGGTGAATAAAGACAAAAACCCAGATTAGAAATCTGGCAGAAAGTCTTGGGGCTAACAAAAAGCCAACCCCAGCACAACCACAGGATTTCATAATTTTATCCTTCTCAGCAGCAGAACTGCAGGTGCTCTCCATGTCCAAAATGTGTGTAAGCAAGGTCCTTAGTCAACTTAAAGTTGCGCACATTTTCCCGCTAAGTTTTCTTTCATAAATCCCAAAGTTTGCGTGGAAAGTTGCTTACGCAGTATTCAGACCCCGTTTTGTGCGTAAGCAAGCTTTTTAAATTTTTTTTTTTACCATGTCCTGTCTGGCTGTGAAGCAAACGGAATTAATGTCTGAATGCTGATGACAAGCCTTACAGATTTACTCTCAGGTGGAGCATCAAAGTTTCTGCTTTTATTGTCACGCCCGATACTTAAAACTTTATCGTTATTGTTTTTTGAATGCCTGTAATTCCAACCAGACACGGAGACAGAGGTGAAAGAGAAAGGAAGAGACAAAAGGCAGGGGGGGGGGGGAGCGGTTCCACTAAAACAAACAATCAATGATGAACAGAGTCTGCTTCTAGACCTGTAGAAGGAGAGAAAAGAAAAAGAAAAGGGACACACAGCAATACAACAGGAGCAAGCTATCACTGCGTCACCCTGATGAGGAAATATAAAAACATTGTTTTACTGAACAATCACGATAACAAATCACAGTGCATTAAGTGCCAACCACAGCCTTAAGACATGTGTTGAACGTGCCCAAGTCCATACTTATGAGAGCACCATGTGAGCACCTGTGTGCGTACCTGCGCTTGTATATGTAAAGTTTCTCTATAGGAGCATCCAATAGAGCAGTGGTTCCCAAACTTATTTAGCCGCGCACCCCCTTCTATGTCCCGACCATGTCGACGCACCCCCCAGCCCCCACATCAGGGCATGGCTATATATATGGCTATACATACATACATACACACACACACACACACATTATATATATATATATATATATATATATATATATATATATATATATATATATATATATATATATATATATATATATATATATATATATCAGACGTCAAGCTAAACAGACAGGGTTAAAAAATATAATCAACCTTTTTCCCCATCACTTTCATTTTTTAAATAGTAATTAATAAACATTTGATACCATTACAATTTCCTTTGATTTAATTTTAAATAAATATTTAGAGTGCCCAGGTAGCACATAAACAATGCAATTTAACAGTTTTCTTAAAGTAGGAACGTTTAACCTGTGCGGCCAGAGCGCTCTCCTTCCTTCTGCTCTGCGTAAACCTGAACTGGTCACCTACTTGTGCGTAATCAAATGTCTATAGGGGAAAAGATGGAAAAGATATAGCCATGAGGTTCACTTTTGCCTCAGACTGACTTATTGCTGTTTTATGGTGTGGCTGAATCTGCGATCCGCTGCCACGCGGACCGGAATAACAAATGCTGCAGTAACATGAGTTGTAGTCAGGTTCGGAGTCACTGGCTGGAGCGGACCCGACTTTAATACGTCATCCAAAAATAGAAGCTAATATCTTAATTTGACCTGGAATGAAAAATGTTATAAAACCTCTTAAAAGTTTTTATCACAGAGGAGGCAGCGCTCATTTCTGCCTTCAGTCTGACGGCGCGCCGGAGTTTGCACGCTTATTGAATCTGTGTGTGTGTGTGTGTGTGCGCGCGCGCACGGCACAGCTCCATGAGCCGCTCCAGTCACCGCGTCTCGTTAATGGCGCTATTTAAACCAATGTTGTAAAATTACTTCTGCCCAGCCCAGATGTGCTCACATGTGCACCCGTGAGCCGTGGTTCCGCTGGAACGCGTCTGACCTCTGACAGACGCACTCTGAACTTCAGATCTTCAGCGTGCTGTTGATAGCCTGAATGGGAATCATTTCTTGATTTATTTTGTTACATCCACAATGTTCTGTGTGTGAGGTTTACAATGTCAGAACACCTGCATGAGACAGGGTGTTAATTACAATCTGCCAGAATGACTCGCCACCTTCATATTCCTCCAACACCGTTAAAAATGATCAAATACGGAACATATCGGCGTGCGCAGGCCAGAGTGCTGAAGCTCGGCGCATTGTTATTATGAAGCTAGGGCACATGTGGAGGACACGCGCACGCAAAAATATACTTGTTTTCAATTACATTTATTGGGCCCACGTACTTTTTCTTAGGCCCACCCACAAATGAGTTTCTGGCTACGCTAATGGTGACATATGACAGACTTCTCTGAGCTCTGCAGCCATTACACTTTTCACCTCGCGCACCTCCTAGGGGCAGCACGCGCACCTCCTAGCGGCAGCACGCACACCCCCGGGGGTGCGCGCACCACACTTTGGGAATCTCTGCAATAGAGAGTGTTGAGGGGCCACAGATCTGCCCCCCAAAGATGCGTAGGAGATGGAAGGAGCTCCAAGTCTCAGAGATCCAGGAGCTGCCCCAGAGCGCAGGGACCCCAGGGAGACTGCGACCAGAAACGCCCTTGCCCCCCCTCGAGAGGCGCAGAGGATTTCCCCGGGGGGCCACAACCAGCAGAGTCCCGGGAGATATAAGCGGCAAGCCCACAGCCTCCTACCCCCAAGCCGGCTGAGCCCCGAACCCAGCGACACGGGACCCAGGGGCAACCAGCCACGCCGGGGACCCAACAGAGCCCAGGGGCCCAGATCCCACCAGGCAGCCACCGGGATTAATCAGGCAGACGCTAAAAATCTTAAACCCCCTGACCCGGGAGCCGCGAACACTCAGGCAGACCAAGGCACAACACTCCACACCAAGTGTGACAGGGGGAGGGGAGGGGAGGCGAAGATGTATAGCAGCAAAAGAAGTCCCAGGAGAGGGGAGGAGTCAAAGGCCTCAGCAGACATATACAGTCATACACAAACACAGTCACACACTCCCTCCCTCATGCTCACACATACACATACAACCTAAGACTCACAAAAAGGCACGCCAGACAACCACTCATACTCCCCATACACACCATATTCACTCTAGTCCCGGTACTGCTGCACAAAGGGTACAACCATCACCGGTTCTTAGAGTTTGACCCCTTCTGCTGGGGTGCTGATGAGCAGACTCCCCCGCCCAACGCAGAGAAAAACGACCCTCCACCCAGACCCCAACCAGATGGCCAGATCCCCCTCCTAGCCTCCAGCCCCGGGAAGCCAAGCGACAACAGAGGTCTGCTAAGACCACTAGTCACCCTCCGCCTGCTCCAATACAGTGTTGGTGCGTATTGATGAGGTGTATTCGTGGCTGTGGTGAGTGGGCAGTGCAGGTATCGTCTGGCCTATGCCAGCTGATGCCACCACACCACCCCTCTTCCACCCACAGCCCTCTGTGTCTAAGTGCAGATTAAAATTGGAAGTGGGCACCAGCACCTGGGAAAATGCTGTTGTATCAAATTCAAAGATACTTTATTAACCCCAGAGGGAAATTAGAACTTGTGCTTACTACCAAGGCCATGAGTGTGCGTTTACGTGGAATGTCGTTGGTGGAAGTGTTTAATGTGCAAATAAAATTGGGGGGCAGGCTGCCACAGAAATGCGTTAATGGGGTCCATACCATAGACTGTACATATACTGGACAATTCGATTCCATAGGCTTCAATTTCACGTTATCTGTCCATAATGGGAGGTGTCCACCACCGCCATTTTGACCGTGTCACAGGTTCCGTCCAGCCCAGACAATTCCATAAAAGGGAAGAGAGGAGGCGCTGAGGGTGTGGCTGTAAGGCTGGGCTCGAGTGACGACACCCAGGCGAACTAGCTACGAGCTAACCTGAAGCTAACCCTGGCTAACCCAAAGCTAAAGCGGAGGTGGGAGCCGAGCTAACGGATGTAGCCACCTAGCTTCAACCCAACCGGAGCTAACTGGAACACCCATCGACCTGAACCTTACACGGAGTTTAGGTGGAGGTTTTCTGCGCCTGTTCGTGAGAAGTACCTGTATTAAAAAAGTTTTAAATCGGTAAGTTTATAATTTATTTCCGTAATGAAAACATTTTGCTTTGAGCAAGTTTTCAGTAGTTTTTTTTGGCGCTATCACTCCTGAGTCGCACCAGCCATTAAATGTATCATGAAGAAGAGAAAATATATTTAAGTCGTATTTTGGGGGGACATTTTATTATCTTTCTTACAAAATCTGAGACCAAGCGTTTCACATTGCAACACAAGCACCGGTAACCATAACAGAATGAACAGCCAGCAGAGGAGAGGCTGGCGGTGTTTCAAACCCTCCCGGCCGGCGTGTAGAGCTCATTCCTGGGCTGGAGCCGGCCCTCAGCACCCCGCCACAGGCTCTAACAGATGCTGGCGGTGTTTCATATATTTCCAAAACGTAATACTTGTTTGTATCTTGTACAGCCAACTAGCCTTTATTCTGGACTCAGTACAATTTACCAAAAGTAAAGAGACATTATACAGATGAAGTAAGCACAAGATAACTTACTGGAAGACACAGAGTTATCATCAGAACCAGAACAAGAGAGCCTGATAACAGTCATGTGAAAATAACAGTTAAAAAGTATGTATGTATAATAGAAATAAAAATATATTAGAATTAGTGTAACTCACTGTGATCCAAACAAATCAGCCATAGCTGATGAGTAAATATGACATGAGGTCTGGGAGTTTTTAAGTTTCATTCTTTTATTACATTTTTTTCTTAGATCTATTAAAAGGTCACCATGGCAGCCTGTGTGTCTCCAACGTCAGCTACACAACGCAGCGTGTAAGTTCCAAGTACTTGTCTTGACCACTTCATGAATGGTTTTGTACTTTAAACAGCTAGGCCAAACCTGTTATTTTTTCTCCATAGCCATTTGGATCATTGGAGACAGCTGAGTGAGGCGTGGTGCCCAGAGAGCTGCAGAGACTGTCGGACACAACCTTGGCCTCCCTGACGTCTGTGTCTCTTGGTTTGGTTGGGGCGGACCATCGACATACATACATGTGCCGACACTTTGCGCCCTGTTTTATAAACTGTAGTGTTAAAAATAAATGTTTTTGCTCAATTACTTGAATTTCTTTGGTTAAGACAAAAGTGAGGAATAATCATTTACAAGTTATTTGTACAACAGGCCCATTTTAAATCCCAACAGTTTCTTAGCAGACAATAGAAATGTGTTCTTTACTAACTTTACTTGGTTTGAAAATCTTACTAAAATAAACTTGAGTGCCGTATTGCAAAACCCAATCATACTTGTTATGTAAACATTAGCTTTGTAGATATTTTTTACAGATATATATTTGTATGCAACAAAAACCAAACTTAAATAATTTGTCATTCTTTATTGAAAAACAACAAAATACAGGTATACAGAAGTGTGGGAAAATGATAATGTGAAAGTATTGCACTATAAATGAAGTGAGATGAGATGAAGGTGAGATGAAGGTGGACGCCAGCGGGCTGGACGCCGGACGAAGAAACCTGGAGACGGATCGCTCAGACAGGAAGGGAAGAGCTTCCTCTTACCTTGATGGAATTAAAGTTAGCCGTCGTCTGAACGCCCAACCGTACGGTCTGAGGTCAAAGGTCACAGGAAACACACACCAGTCAGCAGTCATACAGATGCATAAAGATAACTAGCCATGGCAACCAGCTGACATGTCCCCACTTTCACCAAAACCTGGTGCCTGCCGGGTCACCTGAATTCCTGTGTGATGTCAGCACGGTCGGCCGTGACTGCTGCCATCAGAGGTGACCTCTGATCAGCTGAATGAACTCACCTTCCAGGGTGACGCCGTGTTAGAGTCGGCTTCATCCTGTAAACAAACAAATGAGTGGTAACATAAACACCACGTCTGGTTCTGGTGGAGGCGGAGGACAACACGCACCTTTCCAGGAGCAGAACCCAGATGTTCTTGTTGCTACAAACAGAGACGAGCAGAGTTAAACCAGGAAGTGAGAGGGACCAGCTGCTGCAGACAGGTGACGCTCACCTGAGCCTGAACCATAGGAGCCTCCTCAGCCATCAGACCTTCTGACTCCAGTTCAGATGCCACCTTGTTGATGTCCCTCAGGCGGGACTCATTGGCCTTCAGGTCCTGCAGGACAAAAGCACCTGCTGATCACCTTGTTGCTGTCGGGTTAACAGGTCTGGTGTTAGAACGTGGTGGATAAGAATGTTCTGACGGGCCGAGGGCTCTGAACTCACCCTGCAGGACTGGGCCTGCTCCTTCAGGGCCTGGATGCTGCTGCCGTAAGCCGACAGGTCCGACATCAGGGCCTCGTGCTTCTTCAGGAGAGCCTGTGGAGCAGAACATCAGAACCTTCAGCTCGTCTGACACAAGTGGAGCTTTCTCGCAGCGATGGTCCAATCGGATCCGCCACCGTAAAACAAACCCTGCTCAGTTCACCGCAGACGCAGCTCTGCGGGTGTTTAGTGGAAAAGCGTGAGCCTTCTGCCGGCTGCCACGTGTCATGGCTGCTCTGCAGCGGGAACACACATCACAGCTTGTAAACCGTTTGAAATAAGAGCGACGGGAACACGTTTGTCATCACTTCCTGTGCGAGGCCAGCACTTCTACTCCTAACCCATGAGACGCTTAAACGAGCAACGACGTCTGGTAGACAACCGAAGGAAATGACAAATACAGAAACACTAATTATGAAGGACTGGAAAGAGAGCAAAGAAAAGCGATTGGAGTTTCTCAGGAAGGGACTTCCATACCTCGGCCAAGTCCTCGTCTTTCCCTTAGTCTGGACTTCCAACGATGGGCTCCTTCTCCCTCATCCAGGACTCGGCCTCATTAGCATCCGCAAAGTACTGCTTGGCCTGCAGAGAGTCCTCCAGGTCCTGCCTCCTCTGGGACGCCTTGGCCTTCAGCGTGTCCCAACGTCCATGAAGCTCCCACAGTTTAGTCTTCACTTCCTCACCAGCGAAGTGACCTGGACCCAAAAAAAGTGAGCCAGAACCTGCAGACACCTCAGAAACATGTCAGGACCAGACCTGCTCTACCTTCCTCCACCATGGTCTCTCCTTTCTGGGTGACAGCCTTGATGCGAGGTTCATGACCTGTGATCTCAGCCTGCAGAGCCTGGTGCTTCTTCAGCAGGTTCTGGACACCAATCAGGTCCTTCCCTGAGGACACATGTTAGAGTTCAGCATTATGCAGTAGACAGACCAGTTTAACCCAGGGGTTTCTTTCTTCTACAATCTGCTCTTTAACTGTATTATTTCAGCTGTTAACTTTATTTTCTCTCTAAGTGTTTTTCTCCCCAGAAGAAGCTACAACGATGTTCTGTTGAGCTGTGGTGGCCTCATGGAGGGGGCCATTGGCTTGAACACTGTCGCTAACCATTTAATCTAGCTCCCTCTCCTGATAATAACACTTTATTTTCCTTGACGTTGGATGTGCTACTACTAGTTTACCCGTTTAATTATAGATTCACTAGGATAAATACAATAAAGTTTATCTCTTGCCAAATAGAATATTTACTGTGGCGAGCCCGTGAAGAGGTGTAGGAGAATGCGACAAATTTGTCTGTTAAAAAGTCTGTTATGTACAAAAACACAATATCATCACACTATTTTGGACCGATACATGACGGTCAGGTCCAGCTTGGGGAGAAAATATGACACGTCTTTCAGGATGGACTTCATCTTTGGTAGCTGGCGAAGCCGGGAAAAGCAGGATCTAACCACCTGGCTAATGTGGGAGTCCATCCGCATCTCTGGGTCCAAAACCACCCCCCGGTTAGTGATGGTTGGCTTCACTAAGCTGCAAAAACAGGGTTGCAGGACAGGACTAACTGCAGTGGGAGAGGGAGGAACAAATATTCCAGTTATAAATATTAAATATTTGAACAAATAAATATTTGTTAAAAGGAAGAAACTGATGATGACTTTAAGATTAGAGGAATGTTCTAGAACGGGTCTGGAACCAACGATGGCCCTTTGGATCAAATTTGGATTAAAAAAATAGCTCATGATTTTATTTATGGATGGAATAAAAATACAGGTTGTAAGCATCTTCTCAGTATCTTCATGTTGCACGACTTTCCACAGCAGAAGGACACAAAAACTGCCAGAATTATGATTAGAAAGATTTACGTTTTAATCTCAGAATCCCAACTTTTCCCAGAATCTTCACATTATTCTATGAATTCAGAGAAAATATACATTTTTCAGAGGTCTCGCTCCCCTGTTGTGGATATTTCTCAAAATTCAACCATTTTTTCTTTTCAAAAGCTTTAGTAAGAGTTTGGACTCTAAACAAGTTTTACTTTGCAGACTGCTTGTCTAAACCTTCATCAGATCTGCTCATAATAAAACATTTGGGTTATATTTAATGCCCAGGAAGATGCTCTTCCTGGGCATTAAGTTATCAAAAACAGATAAAATTATTTTTTACCATAATTTTAACTGCTATCAGCTGATAAAAATAATAAAAAACAGCCTGATCATTAAAGGGGTGTAAGTGAAACCGCGCGGATCACACAAACCATCATGCTGTCTATATGACTTTGAAAATATATAGTTTAATTACAGTTTGATTTATTTGACATCTGTATAATGTTTATTATTTTGTTTTTTCCCCCTAAATGCCTAACGTTTCAGTTTAACATGAATATTAGTCATTCATCACAATACATAAAGTTACACATTTTAAATTTTAATAGGGGAAGACTGCAGGAGGGAGCGGTAAAATACAGAAATCCCCAGCAAAAACAAGAAACTTTACGAGTCTGATGAAACCCGCTGGAGTTCCTTCAGCAGGCCTGGTGGCAGCTACAACGACCCAGTGGCTGTGCTTGGTCAATGTTATCGAGCTCAGTCCGGCTCGGCCGTGAACGAGCCGAGGCGACATCCTGCTCTGCTTAAGAAGAGGTGTTATTTTCCGCTTCAGAAGAAGCGTCCGTGTTTTACGCTTTCTCAGAGACATGTCACGTTGCTAAGTTGTTAGCGCCGCGCGCTAACACGTCAATAGTGCAGCATAGCCTGCTGGAGGGTTCAGATGAAAACACCCTACCACTCAGGCTGCTTACACATCGATATTAAGTTGTCGCTGTTGCGCTCACGCCGTAATACAGTATTAGATGCGGTTAAAGTCAGACATGAAAAACTCCACGAGCGGTCAGACCGCGCAGCAGCTAGGCGCAGCAAATAGGCGCCGGATCGTCCAGGCTGCCCGGCCTGACCGCTGGGGATTACCGGATGGAAGAATGGACACAGAAGTCTCCCTCTTAGCGCTCCGTCATATTTCAACCCATTTTTATCTTAAATGCACTGGGTTTTACCCTATTACCCATCTAAATATGCCCTATTAATTATTTTACCGTATTTTACATTTAAATTTCATGGTTAAACAGTACATGCTACATGTTAAACTGATAGTTAGCTAGCTACTTCGGTAAACTCAGCTAGTTTAAAGGTAGCAGTGACATAAAATACGAATATAGATTTTAACTTACCGAAAAAAATGAAGTGGAGACTCCTTGGACGCTCTATTAGTGCAATTAATACCACTGCAAGTCATTTTGTCCAACAATTGCACCAATAATATCCAAAGAAGAATACACAAACACAGAGACTCAAAATGCCGGAGCAGTTTCCAAGCCAGACCGAGGCTGTACTGAGGCCTTTCCACGGAGCTAGCTCTGTGGTCACGTGGGTCTGAGGCGGCGGTCACGTGTGTCGGATGCTCATTAATTATACAGAATTTTAGGCTTTCAATACACTTAAACAGAAGAGTGAGAAAAAAATTCACCCCCCTCAGAGTTGTCATGAGTATAAACTAGATAATTTAGACAAAAAACATGTTTTGGCACCAGGCTGTAAACATGTTTATTTCTGCTGTGAAATCGGCATTTTTAACATGGGAGTCAATGAGGATTTGCTCGCTTCTGGCACCAGCCCCCAGCGGATGAGGGTGGAACTGCAATTTTTCTTACTTCCGGGATGGGACCATTTTCTGAGCGGCATTGTGGGGGCTTGGTCCATACCCACACCCCCTGACTTGTCCACCCCCCAAAGTCCTATATGCAAGTTTGTGTGATGATGTGAGGGAGCAGGAGGAGAGAATTGTGTGGGGATGGGGAGGAATGGCTGGTTGGCCTAAGCCCTCAAGGGAGCCAGCTTCCCCACTGGCCCCAATAGGCACCTCTGTTGCCAAAATGCCACCCAGGGCATGGCCCATCTTGCCAGGACCCAACGCAGCAGCATTGCAGAGCTCCACGGAGTCCGAGGGAACTGTTGTGGATAGGCGTTGCCTTGGGTCACATGGTGTCGGTAATAATAATAGTGATTGCTATCACCTGTGCAGGTGAGGGAATGGGAGAACGAGTGGGTGATGGGGGAAGTCAACTTTTTGCTGACCGCTCAAGCTTAGAATGTTTTTTATTTATCACTGTTTTCAACGGATTTTAAGGCTTTAATAACAAATAAAGGAATTTTTAACCTGGAACTTTGACTTCGGAGTGGAACAGCGGGCGCGTCAACATTATTCCCCTATTCAGCTGCTCGGCGACTCAAAGGCTTGACAGTCGCCAATATTTGTCAGCAAAAAAAAGACTGCGTGGGACGGCAATGGAGCTGCCCGCAATCTGCGCTGAATAAACGCCGACGCAAGCCCACACACCGCCGCCACTTCACCCATTAAAGCGGCTCGTCTGACAGATAAGGAGGAGACGACGGTGGTATGTAAACCGTGTTTTGTGCTGCGTATTGCTTGTTGGAACGCAGTGTGGATTCTGATCATTTGAGGATGTTTTTGTGACACGCCCACCGCTGCGTTTGCTCTTGGACATGGTGTATGTGTGTGCTGTGGCTCTGCAGGCGTTCAACTGAGTTTGAAGGATTTCCTGTTGCCTTTGTTTTGGATTTGGAATGCTGCTGATGTTGAATGCTTAAAATGAGTGGATCACAGGCATCTGTTGCTGGAAAAATTGAAAAGGATAAAAGATTAATTTCTCTCACTGAGAAAGCCCTTGCAAACAAAGTTGAAACCATCCAAACAGATCAGAAAAGGCATGTAAATAAAATGAAAAGTCTCATTACATCTCTTAAAGAGCTAATGAAAGATGATACAAATCATTCACAAGTCAAAAAACAGTTTGATGAGTTAACACACCTATTTGAGCATGCCAGTGCTTTGCATGAATCTTTACTTTCTCTAATCTCATTTGATGAGAAAAATAAACAAAATACATGGTTCTCAAGCATCGCTAAATACAATGAAGGGTTTATGGAGGATGTTAAGATATGGCTTTCTGAAACTGATAAACGTTCGGGGAGGCCATCATTTGACAAAGCACAATCACAGGAAACTTCCCTGGGAGGAGAAATGGAGATGTTAGAGCACCCTGGAAAAGAACCTCAGTCATCTCTTAATCCCCAGAATGATGTTAATGATGATGTGTTACCATCCGACAATGTGTCAAATCAAGGCAGTAGGTCAAGCTCAAGAGTATCATCTACTTCATCTGCACGTCTCAGGGCGGAAGCTGAAATGGCTGCCTTGCTCGCACGTCAACATATGCTGAAGGAAAAACACTCTCTGGAAGAGCAAGAGGAACAATTGAGGAGAAAGAAAGAACAACTTCAGCTTGAAGCAGATATAGCTGCAACTGTTGCAAAGGTTAACGTGCTGAGAACTGGATCCACTATGCGGAGCGTCGCTTCACGGAAATCTAATGGAATGGAATCATATTTGAAAACAAAGAGAAACAGCCATGGAATTCTTGATGCGGATGCAGAGACTTTTGTTCCACAGATGCTTACAAAGGGAAACACAATCACTGGTAATGCAGAGCTTCAAGTAAAAACAGTGCAACAGACTATGAAAAGGGAAAAGCCTGCACCCGCTCTTATGGGGCCTTCTGATGCTTTTCGATCAATTCCACCTTTTCCTAAGCCACAAGCTGCTCATCCAGTAGCCAGTGAAAATCTGTTGTCCATTATGGAAAAACAAAATGAATTGACTTGTATGTTGGTCAATCAGCAGAGTCTTTCTTCACTGCCCAAAAGGGAGATTCAAACCTTTGATGGTGACCCTTTACATTTTCAGGCCTTCATGCGCTCGTTTGAACAGGTCATAGAAGCAAAGACTGGTGATGCTGGCGACTGCCTGCATTATCTTGCACAGTACACCAAAGGGCAGCCCAATGAACTTGTTAAAAGCTGTCAAAATATGTCTGCGAGTGCTGGATATGTAAAGGCAAAGATTCTGCTGTATGAGCACTTCGGGAATGGACATGTGATTGCATCCGCTTATTTGAACAAAGTTCACTCATGGCCACTGATTAGATCAGAAGATGGAAAAGCTCTTCAGGCATATTGTTTGTTCTTACGTGGATGCTGCAATGCAATGGAAGAGATTAGCGATCTCTCTGAATTAAATACACCCGCCAATATGCTTGCTGTGATTAGAAGACTGCCATATAAGTTAAAAGACAAATGGCGAACAGTAGCATGTGACATTCAGGAGAGGCAACATCGCAGAGCCGCATTCACCGACATTGTTTCCTTCCTTGAGCGTCAAGTAAAAATTGCAATAGATCCTGTCTTTGGAAATTTATGTGACGTTCCAGCGACACATCTTTCAGCCAAGGGCAGCAATGGAGGGAAACGTTCTCCACACCTAAGAGCTAAAGGAAGTAGCTTCGCTACAACAGTCTCTGATGTCGAGAGACAGAATCAGACATGGATTAAAGATCGGCACAGCACTGTGAAGGTTTGTTTTTTCTGCAAAGGCGGACACACACTGGAGTCATGTGCTCTGCTTGATAAGAAACCTCATAATGAGAAGATTTCTTTTCTTAAAAAGAACAGCATCTGTTTTGGCTGTTTGTGTACTGGGCACATAAGCAAAGAATGCAGAAAACGCCTTTCATGTAAAATCTGTGGTCGTAGACATGCAAGTATACTCCATATAAACCATAAAGAGAAGAGTGAAGTTAAACCTGGTAATGAGGCAGATAACATTCCAGTTACGATCCAGACTAGTGGCCTTACTGGGGCCGGTGAACAAGACTGTAAGCTTGCCATTGTGCCAGTTAAAGTAAAATCCAAGAGAGGTCAAAGAATAGTGGAAACGTATGCCTTTCTGGACCAAGGGAGTTCAGCGTCCTTTTGCACAGTGGGTCTTATGGGTAAGCTGAATATTGACGGGAGGAGGACAAAGATTCTCCTGCGCACCATGGGACAGGAGAAAGTGGTGGACAGTTTCATTGTACCTGAACTTGAAGTTGCTGGATTGGACAGTGACATGTACTGTGATATGCCTAACCTCTTCACTCAGCATAAAATGCCTGTAGATCTTGGTAACATCCCAAATCAACAGGACCTGGATGACTGGCCACATTTGAAGCATGTTCATTTGCCAGAAATTAAGGCCAATGTGGAGCTTTTGATTGGCATGAATATGCCCAGAGCTCTAGAACCTTTGGAGGTCATCCGGAGTGTAGGTGAAGGACCTTTTGCCATTAGGACTGTGCTGGGCTGGACAGTTAATGGGCTACTTAATCAAGAATGCTGTGGAAGGCCAGGATGTCTGGCAACAGTTACTGCCAACAGACTTTCTGCTGTCACACTGGACAAGCTATGGAAACAGCAGTTTAAGATAGACTTTCCTGAGAGCAGCAATGATGAACAGATGGGGCTGTCAAAGGAAGACATGAAGTTCATGGAATTGGCCAGCAAGACGGTGACCTTGAGGGATGGGCACTACAGCATTGCCCTGCCACTGAAAGACCGAGACATAAGAATGCCTGACAACCGTGCAATTGCTGAGCAACGAGCCTTAGGTTTGAAGAAAAGGCTCATCCGAGATAAAGACTTTCACAAAGACTACACTGCTTTCATGACAGATCTCATATCTAGAGGATATGCAAAGAGAGTGCCAGTCGCAGAATTGGAGCGCAGCGATGGGAAGCTTTGGTATATCCCTCACCATGGGGTTTACCATCCTACCAAGGGGAAGATGCGGGTCGTCTTTGATTGTGCAGCATCATTCCAGGGTGTCTCCCTTAATGCGCAGCTCCTGAGTGGTCCTGACTTAACAAACGGCTTGGTTGGCGTACTGACGAGGTTCAGAAAAGAGCCAATTGTTTTGATGTCTGACATCGAGGCTATGTTTCACCAGGTGCATGTGCCAGAAGAAGATGCTGACCTTTTGAGGTTTCTTTGGTGGCCTGGTGGCGACCTCAATCAGAGCATGCAAGAGTACAGAATGGGTGTTCATTTGTTTGGGGCAACGTCTTCTCCAAGCTGTGCTAACTACGCCCTGCAGAAATGTGCAGAGGACAACAAAGCATACTTCAGCCAGCAGGTGACTGACACCATTCTGTATAGTTTTTATGTGGATGACTGCCTTGCTTCAATATGCTCTGAAGAAGAAGCCATCAATCTTTACTCAGGCCTTAGAGACATTTGCGCCAAGGGTGGTTTCCACTTAACAAAGTGGATCAGCAATAGCCGCAGTGTTCTGGCAGTCATACCTGAGGAGGAAAGAGCAAATGAAGTTAAGGACCTAGACCTCGATCGTGACCTTTTACCTGTTGAGCGAGCATTGGGAGTGAAGTGGTGCCTGCAGTCAGATGCATTTAAGTTCTGCATATCCATCCCAAACAGACCATTGACTCGGAGAGGGATCCTATCCACAGTAAGCTCCTTCTATGACCCTCTGGGGTTCCTTGCTCCTGTTATCTTCACAGCCAAGAGGATCCTTCAAGATCTGTGCCAGAGGGGGATAGGATGGGACGATGCTATACCATCAGCAGTTGCTGAAGAGTGGAAAAGCTGGTTAGAAGAATTGCATCTGTTGAACAATATCTGCATCGGACGATGTTTAAAACCTCCTGATTTTGGAGAGACAACCACTGCTCAGTTGCACCACTTTGCAGATGCGAGTGAGAAGGGCTATGGGGCTGTTACCTACTTGTTGCTGCACAACAGTTGCTCACAGACGCACAGTTCCTTCATAATGGGAAAATCCAGGGTGGCACCTTTAAAACCAGTCACCATCCCTCGCATGGAATTGACGGCAGCAGTGGTAGCAGTTCGCATGGATAGAACGTGGAAGAGGGAGTTGAGACTACCTCTCCTAAACTCTGTCTTTTGGACGGACAGCACTGCAGTGTTGAAATATATAAATAATGAGTCTTCCAGGTTCCGTGTTTTTGTGGCAAACAGAGTGTCAGAAATCCTCAAGGCTTCTAGTGCCTCCCAATGGAGGTATGTGAACACCACGCATAACCCTGCGGACCTTGCCTCCAGAGGTGTGAAGGCTGAGACCTTTTTGCGTGACACTGAATGGATATGTGGCCCTGCATTTCTTACACAGCCAGAGAACAATTGGCCTGTTAACCCAGAAAATTTGCAAGAACTTCCACGTGAAGATCCTGAAGTTAAGGTGTCTGCTGCCATCAACGTCTCACAAGTGCACGGTGATGATCATCCTCTGACCCCTTTAATCCATCGTGCCTCATCCTGGACTCGTCTCATCAGGGTGATGGGTTGGATTTTAAGGTTCAAGATGTTGTTATTGCATCGCAGGAAGATACATTTTCAGCCTGCATCTGATCCAATTCAGTCTGAAGATGCTCAACATAAGGTTGATTTCCGGCATGGCTTTCTTTCATTGGGAGAGATTGAGGTTGCTGAGATGCAAATAATTAAGTTCTGTCAGAGGAAGAGTTACGCTGAAGAAATTTCTTGTCTCCAAAGGGGAGAATCTGTGAAACGAAGCAGTCACATATATAAGTTGAATCCTGTTTTGGAGGTTGGTGTGCTGCGGGTTGGCGGACGTCTCAGTAAGGCTGTCATGTCAGAAGACTCCAAGCATCCTGTCATAATCGCTAAAGAGCTTCACATTTCCAATCTCATTCTACAGCATGTTCATAAGGAGGTGGGTCATGGTGGAAGGAACCACATGCTCTCAAAGCTGCATCAGAAATATTGGATTCCTGGTGCTGGTACTCTGATTCGAAGCATCATGTCGAGGTGTGTGACCTGCAGAAGGTTTCATGGAGCTGCAGGACAGCAGCGGATGGCTGAGTTGCCCGGAAGCAGAGTGACCCCTGAGAAACCCCCATTTAACTTTGTTGGAGTGGACTATTTTGGTCCATTTGAAGTGAAGCGTGGGAGAAGTCTTGTGAAGCGGTATGGTGTTATTTTTACTTGTTTGGCGATTAGAGCAGTACACATTGAGGTTGCCTCATCTCTTGACACTGACTCTTTCATTAACGCCTTACGACGTTTCATTGCAAGACGAGGTCAGGTACAAGAATTGCGCTCGGACAATGGGACTAACTTTGTGGGCGCAGAGCGCGAGCTGAGACGAGCTATGGAAGAGTGGAATCAGCAAAAGATCTCTGATGCTCTGTCCTTGAAGGGAGTGAAATGGATCTTCAATCCCCCAACTGGATCGCATCACGGCGGAGCATGGGAGCGGCTGATTCGTTCTGTCAGAAAGGTCCTTAATTCCACTCTCCAAACGCAGCATTTGGACGAGGAAGGGCTCCAAACTGCTCTTTGTGAAGTGGAGTCAATCCTCAACAGTAGACCCATTACACTGGAATCCACTGATCCAAATGATTTGGAAGCCTTAACACCAAATCATCTCCTTCTTCTCAAGTCCAACCCGTCTTTACCACCTGGTCTGTTCCGGAGGGACGATCTCTACGTACGCAAACGATGGAGGCAAGTTCAATATATATCTGACCTGTTTTGGAAAAGATGGACTAAGGAATACTTGCCACAACTTCAGCGGCGCCAGAAATGGGGAAGGATTAAACGTAACTTTATTCCTGGAGATGTGGTCCTCATAGTGGATGATTCTGCACCTCGTGGTTCCTGGATCATTGGGAGGGTCACCGGTGCTGTACCAGATGAAAAGGGGCTTGTGCGTCAGGTCTGGATTAAGACCCCAACCAGCCATGTGCGCAGACCCGTTACAAAGATATGCCTTCTTCAGGAGACCTCTGACCCATGACGGTGACTTTTGACACGATGTGACATGGCTAACTTTGAACTGATTTCGTTATGAGATGTACGTCGCAGACTGACTATATTTAGGCTAAGTGCTGGTAACCTCTGGCCTATGACTGACTGACCGTGTGCAGACAGAAGAAAGGAAGAGAGGAAATGAGAAAACAACTTTGCTGGACTTTTGAGTATGATATGTGGTCTCACTGGGTGTCTGTGTTGTGATGTAGCATATGAGTTATGGTGTCAGATGTGTAATTATTACTGTGAGAATGTAATAATTAGGGGCCGGAATGTTGTGGATAGGCGTTGCCTTGGGTCACATGGTGTCGGTAATAATAATAGTGATTGCTATCACCTGTGCAGGTGAGGGAATGGGAGAACGAGTGGGTGATGGGGGAAGTCAACTTTTTGCTGACCGCTCAAGCTTAGAATGTTTTTTATTTATCACTGTTTTCAACGGATTTTAAGGCTTTAATAACAAATAAAGGAATTTTTAACCTGGAACTTTGACTTCGGAGTGGAACAGCGGGCGCGTCAACATTATTCCCCTATTCAGCTGCTCGGCGACTCAAAGGCTTGACAGTCGCCAATAGGAACCAACACAGCCCCACCCCAGCAGAATATCTACTCCCATCCCTGCATTTGCACAGCTTCCAGAATATATAAGACATAGGACATCCAGGTAAGGTTGGGTCCTCACCCTCCTGGACTTCTCCCTCCCCCGTGATGCAAGAAGCAGAGGAGCCAAGGTCTACCCGAGGTCCCTGAGCCCGGGCCAGGCTCTGCTGCATGTTCCCGCCTTCTTCCCGGCAGCCTACAGGTCAGGACCTGACCCCCAAGGCCCCGCCCAGATCCCCACACAGGGCCGACCAATCCCACACCCCAAGCCCCCACCCAGACCTAGTTAGGAGCATTGCAGCCGCCAGGCAGCAACCCATGGCCACTGCCAAGACCCCCAAGGGGCCCCACTCACAACCGCCAGTAGTCCACCCCCCAAGGCAACCCAAGCACCTCCAGAGGGGGGTAGCAGCCCCCCAGCCCCAGATGCCCCCAGTGAACCCACCCTCAGGGAACGTCCGGATACTCCAAACTCAGACCCTCCACCCCACCAACCACATCACCCAGCAGGACAATGTCAATGACCCCCCCATCATCGCT
Source organism: Nothobranchius furzeri (assembly GCF_043380555.1). Taxonomy (NCBI): domain Eukaryota; kingdom Metazoa; phylum Chordata; class Actinopteri; order Cyprinodontiformes; family Nothobranchiidae; genus Nothobranchius; species Nothobranchius furzeri. The sequence goes on from NC_091742.1 coordinate 88,402,824, forward strand.
ATGTGATGGAACAAATCAAAGGAGCCCAAAGAGATTGACTTGAAGTGGAAGAAGAGGCTGTATCAAGTGCAATATGATCTAAAAAAATATTTCTATACTGGTTAATGCAAAGAGTATCTCTTTTTCCAATTCATGAGGATAGTTTTCTGAGCGATGCAAATGGCAGTCAGAACCACGTGAACCAAAGATGTTTCAATTGGGACATCGTCCAGGTTTCCCAGCAAACAAAGACAGGGAGAAGTTGGGATATGACATTTCAGACACTTTGACAGGTCTTCTCATACTCTACCCCAAAATTCCTAGACAAGTGGACAGGACCACAGTGCGTGAATGTAATTGTCAGGCATGTTGTTTGTGCAGTGTGTACAGGTGCGTAAGCAAGCTTGATAAATGAGGCCCCAGAACTGTAGAAAGAGAGAGTTGCGACACGTTTTGAACTCGCCGACTCGCGGCCACGTGGTTCATGGAGCTCTCGATAGTTCCAAACATCCCAGCGCCATAAGTCAGTTTGAACGGCGTATGGTGGGAAAAATCACAAAAATTGAATATTGTCACATTTCCCCTGGCAATTTTTGGTAATTATTGAATATTATATATTATGTCTTAACTCCTTCACAAAGTAGCCTATTTATATTTTTCCGAGCATTTGTAGGAAGACAAACACCCGTGACTGTTCTACATTACAGGAATATGACAGTCCTAACACACTGTAGAACACATTTAGACCACATACATTACTATAATATAGCAATACATTTGATGTAGTAATGCAACACACTGCTCTAATATAAGCATATTTAATAACTAAGTCCTACAAGAAGCCCTAAACTCGAGTTGTAATATCCATTTTAAAGTGGTTTATTGAAAGCTAGAATTTTGCTCCAGCTTACCTTGAAGAAAATATGTAGCTGTTTATGCTTTGAATGATGATCTGTTATGTTCAGTAGAATACATTTTACAGTCATTCCTTTATATTTTAATGTGAAGACAGTACATGCATCTATAACCCAGTTTATCTGGCTTCTAGAGCCTGACTAAAAGCAACTAATTAAAAAGAAAATTTCAATGAAACTGTATGGTCAAACACAGTAGATAAGTGTTAATTGTGAATAATTAATACCAAACTTGTACAACATGTATAATAGCATTTTAATAAAGCATTTTACCAACATTATGTTTCGTCATTACATATGCACAAATAAGCTGAATCATTAATTATGAGCAATGAACTCAAGACCTAATGAAACTCTTTTGAATAACTTTATTTTGATTATTATTAAAATAAAATGTGTCCGTGGGTTAAAATTTGAAATGACTAATTTTAGGGTTGGATAAAATTTTAATATGTAATTTTACATCTCTATATTTTTGGTTTTGTTCAATATTTCTATATGTACAAAAACTGTATTTTAATAATACCTTTATAGGTTGGCTATCTTACTGTGGTTGGCTGCGCTGCGTACAGCAGTCGGTCTGAGGGAGGAATCAGAATTATGGCTTAACCAAAGACGCAGAAAGAAAATGGTTGGCTCAAGTCAGCAGGAGCAGCCTCACCATGACCAGAGATCACAATAACAAAAAGCTGTGTGCAGTGAGTTTAATGTGCACTCTAAAATGTTTTCTATCAAGGCTCTACATGTTTTGCTCTCAGCTGCACAAGGCTGCAATTAAACTGTTAAATGTGGCAGGAAATAAACTAATACACCACTCTACAGGCACATTTTGAGGAGGGACAGTTTACTAAGCTTAGGCAAGGCAAGGTGAGACTCAGGGCTGATGCTGGTCCAACGCTTTTTGTTCATCGCCCTGAACCAAGGAGGAGGAAGGACCCCGCAGTGAGAAGTACAGCAGAACCACTGCATGTTGATCCACTGACCAGTGACCACACATGTTGTACTCAAGTAAACTGTGGTACAAACCTTTTGAAATATTAGACATTTGTATTCATTTTATTTTAAAATGATTCTTTATTCTAAGAGTGCCATTATAATTTCAGAGAATGAGGAAAGCAGCAGCAGCAGTGAGGCAAATGAGATGAGGGAAAGTGAGGGGGGACATGAGATGGTATCAGGAGATAGGGACATCCCAGGAAGCCATAACGGCCAGGAGGAGAAAGGAACAGGCCATGCAAGCAGGGAACCCAGCTGGAAAACCTAAGGGAGGAAATAGAAAGTCAAAAAGGCATGAAAAACACAAGAGGCATTAAATGGAGTAAACAGACAATCAAAAAGGCCGTACAGCTGTTTTTCAGTGGGTTCAACAGGCTGCAGGTTTCTTCAGGACACGAGTATCCCTCTGCCTGATGTTAGAACCCTGCAAAGACAAATGCAGCCCATTAAGCTGGAACCAGGTGTGTTAGGAGAGGTGTGTGACATGCTCAGTTTGAAGGTTAAAAATCTGACAGACATGGAGAGAGTGTGCTCACTGTGGATGAGATGGCAATCACTCCAGGCGTGCATCATTCCATCACAGACCCAACTGGGTTTTGCCACCACCAATGTTCCTGGTCAGCTCTCCGCTCAGCCACTATGAAAACATGAAGATGGACACACAACACAGTTTAGCCTTTAATGGTTACATAAGATCTGTTTTAGTAACTCTGACATTTATTTATTCATAGTTGTGTTATAAATTCTTATTGTCATTCCTTAATAACAAAATAGCAAATGCTAATATTATACAGCAAGTGGAAATGAGCATTTTTATGGAAAATGTCTCATTTTAAAAGTTATTGTTCGACTGCTGTTCTTGAATTATCTTAATTCTATTCTTATTACTTGAGTCCACAAAACAGAACAACATATCTTCTTACGTTCGTAATCCCGTTTGTCTCATGCTTCAGCAGTTTGATGCAGTCAGTGTTATTAACTGAAAAAGTATTAATTACTTGTCTTCACAATCACATTTTTCTTTATTATTGGTCTCTCCATTTGTGCTTCCATTTCTGATGCATGGTCATGTTGATACAGCAACCAGCAACGTATTGTACAAAAATCCCAAATAAAACTAATAATGTAAAAAGTTTATAACCTATTTCAAACTGTGGGGAATATTTTTAAAACGTAGAATCAAACAAACTGAAAGAGACCCGTCTGCAGCTCGTCTGAACCCTCATGCTCACAATCAACAAGCTGCACACAATTAGCTCATTAAAGGTTATCTAGTTAAAACTGGAAACATAAAATATCATCGTTGGTTTATTGTGGTACGAAGCGGTTAGCTAACGCTTCACAATGGAAAAAAATGATGACATTTCATCAACTTACCGGAAAAAATTCCTTCCGAAACACCGAAAACGAACTGCAGTCAATGCAGCTGCGGGGGCTGTTTGGAACTATTGGAAGCTACTTGAACCACGTGACTTCCGCATTCAATTCTTTCCATAGAAGTCTATTGGAGTGTCGCAACCCTCTTTCTACAGCTCTGATAATAACCTTAAGTACACCACACACACGTAGTTGTGTACCTGTATCCATGTTGTCCAGATCCAGATGATGACTCAGTCCCAGATCCTGAAGTGGTAGCAGGTCTGCTTTAGCCGTGTTTAGCTAACAGCTGCAATAGAAACAAAGCAGCTGATGACGTTCCGAGGCTTTTCCGTCGGAGAGTGTGAGCAGGATGGATCAGAGCGAGCAGCGATCCTGCATCATGACTAACTCAGATGACCGAGTCTGATGGAGGAAGACTCTTCAATTTGAAGAAAGCAGCAAAACGAGCGCGTTTCACTGAGAGGCCAAAGGAACAGCAGCAGATCCAGAGGACAGGAAGTCTAGAGAAAAGCTTTTCTCACCCACAACCTGATTCTGGAGCTCCGATTGTCACGAAGACCGCAGAATATCTTCTCTGGTTCTGGAAAGAACTCCACCAAGTTGTTGAGGAGAATAAAGTTTCCACAGCCTGGTGATGGTTTACAGCGCTGCTGCTGCTACATTTGTCTGCTAGCTTTTAGGGTTTCTTCTGTGGGCCGTTTGTGATCATTACCGCCACCTACCGGTCTGGAGGTGGTAAAGCGCATTTGTCACCAGAGTGAATAGGCGGGGCTTCGAAGAATATCTGCCTTGGCACTCCAGTGGATTAAGTTTTACCTGTCAGGGAGAAGTTTTTGTGCAAAAATAAGGGATTGTTCATCTCACGGCTGATTTGCCTTTGGGGAGTATCCATTGTCCCCCCACCTCCCACCGAGAGGCTTGACTGACTTGGATAGTATTGATCAGGCAGAGCTTTGCTGCCAGCATTCCATTGCATAATGGCTTCAAACACGGATATGATAGTGTTACTGTTTACGTAAACCATTGGATGAAATTACACAAACTGACTAAGCTCTAGTTAAGGCTCTTGCAATTGTGTATGTGAACATGCGTGTGCGTGCACGTGTGTGTGTTTGTGGGAGGGTACATTGGAACCTTGTCCCCCCCAGTTTGAAAATCCTATCTGCGCCCCTGCCAGTGAGTGGTGTGAGGGTGTAAGTGTACAAAAGAAAATGGGGTTTGTTGTAAGTATGTGTGATAGAGAATGTTGATCGCTGTGTGTGGTGGATAAATGGAAAAGGTATGTGGAACTTTTTTGTATGTAATGGTGTAAATGGGCCATTTGACTATAGATGAATATAGAAAATTTATGATGAATGTTCGTGTGGTTTTGATGCAGTGTCTGTTTACGAACACATTTGACTATTGCGGAATTGTATTTTGAAATGCTTTATTTTGTTAAATTTCGGCCTGCCTCTTATGTCTAGGTTTGACTTCCTGCCAGAACTGACGCGGTTCACCCGCGGCTCGCGAAAAAAACTGAGCAGACGCCGAAACGATCGCTGCACGGCGCGCACACACACACACACACACTTTTGTATGCCTCTGTTTGTGTTGCAATTCTGTTTACCCAGTAGTGACATGCATAGGTGCTGGTGACAAAATTAGAATATAATGAAAAAAGTTTATTTATTTTAGTAATTTCATTCAGAAAGTTAAACTTGTATACTAGATGCATCCATTGAACACAGACTGATATATCTGAAATATTTACCTCTTTAATTTTTGATGACTCAAACAATTAATGAAAATCCCAAATTCCGTGTTACGACCCCGACATGTGTTGTTAAATGTGAAGGAGGGGGTAACATAAGAAACATGATAGTGGGTTTAACTTTCATAAAAAAAAGTTTCTAAAAACAAGCGAGTAAGTAAACAGATGGAGGGCATTATAAAAATAATGTCAAACAAAAAACTCAAAACAAACATATCAATTAAAACACCTGGTTAAAACGTCGTTATAAGTTTTACCAAAAATGAAGGTGTTTTAAAATCCACAATGTCGATAAAAGTCTTAAAACCAGAACAGAGTTAACCTTTAAAATACTCATCACTCAGTCAACTAAGTTGACATCAACTAAAGTTCCCTTAGGATCATCTCAGAGCTTTAACCGTCCTGCTAAAACTCATCAAAAACAAAGGGGTTCAAACCAACGTCTGGTGCCTGGAGGACAGCAGAAGCCCTGCACCGCTGCCTCCCAGACTGCTGAAGGCACAGCCTTTTTATCCCAAGTCTAGGTCATCAGAAAGATTCAGCTCAGCTGTGCTCCTCAGCAGCCTGGAGGAGAGGCAGTGTCTGGCTGATCACCGGGGCTGGGCGATCCTGGCTCCTGCATCTGAAGAGGCCAGTCTGGTGGCCAGAACATTCAGTATCTCAAAATATTAGAATATTAATTATGACCAATGTTTTAAAAGGATTTTAGCAATTTTGGGCAACTAAAAAGTTTGGGCATGAAAAGTATGAGCATGTGTAGCACTCAACATTTAGTCCGGGGTATGGTACGGTTTGACAGCCGTTTGTAGTATACATCCATCCATCTTTATCCACTTATCCGGAGTCGGGTCGTGGGGGCAGTACCCTAAGTCGAGAAGCCCAAACTTCCCTCTACCCAGCCACTTGGGCCAGCTCTTCTGGGCGAATCCCAAGGCATTTCCTGGCCAGGTGAGAGACATAGTCTCTCCAACGTGTCCTGGGTTTCCCTTTGGGCCTCCTCCTGGTTGGACGTGCCCAGAAAACCTCACCAGGGAAGCGTCTAGGAGGCATCATGACCAGATGCCTGAGCCATCTCAACTGACTACTCTCAATGTGAAGGAGCAGCAAATCTACTCCGAGCCCCTTCCGGATGACTGAGCTTCTCACCCTATCTGACCATAGGTGAGGGTAGGAACGTAGATCGACCGGTGAATTTAAAGCTTCGCCTTCTGAGCTCTCTCTTCACCTTGACAGACCGGTACAACGCCCGCATCACTGGAGATGCAGCACCAATCCGCCTATCGATCTCACGCTCCAGCTTTCCCTCACTTGTGATCAAGACCCTGAGATACTTAAACTCCTCCACTTGGGGCAGGACCTCATCCCTGACCCGAAGAAGGCATTCTACCATTTTCCGAATCAAGACCATGGTCTCAGGTTAAGAGGAGCTGATTCTCATCCCAGATGCTTCACACTCAGCTGCAAACCGCTCCAGCAAAAGCCGAAGATCACGTTCTGCTGAAGCCAAAAGGACCACATCATCTCCAAAAAGCAGAGACCTGATCCTCAGGCCACCAAAACAGATGCCTTCAAAACCTTGGCTGTGCCTAGAAATCCTGTCCATAAAGATTCTGAGCAGAATCGGTGACAAAGGACAGCCTTGGCGGAGTCCAACTCTCACTGGGAACAAGCCCAACTTACTGCTGGCGATGCGGACCAAGCTCTGACACCGGTCATAGAGGGACCTAACAGCCCGTATAGAGGGCCTCCCCATACTCCCAGAGTACCCCCACAGGGCCCACCGAGTGACACAGTTGAATGCCTTCTCCAAATCCACAAAACACATGTAGATTGGTGGGGCAAATTCCCACACACCCTCCAGGATCCCCCCTAAGGGTGTAGAGCTGGTCCAGTGTTCCACAGCCAGAATGAAAACCACATTGCTCCTCCTGAATCTGTGGTTCGACGATTCAATGTACCCTTCTCTCCAGAACCCCCGAATAGACCTTACCAGGGAGGCTCAGGAGTCTGATCCCCCCATAGTTGGAACACACCCTGTAGTCCCCCCTTTTAAATAGAGGAACCACCACCTTGGTCTGCCAGTCCAGTGGGACTGCCCCCGATGTCCACGCAATATTGCAGAGCCACGTCAGCCAACACAGCCCCACAACATCCAGAGCCTTAAGAAAATCCGGGTGGATCTCATCCACCCCTGGAGCCTCGCCAGAGGAGCTTTTTAACCATCTCAGTGACCTCAGCACCAGAGATTTGAGAGCCCAACTCAAAGTCCCCAGACTCTGCTTCATCACTGGAAGACGTGTCGGCGGGATTGAGGAGGTCTTCGAAGTATTCTGCCCACCGATCCACAACATCCCGAGTAGAGGTAAGCAGCACACCATCCCCATTATAAATAGTGTCGGTAGCGCACTGCTTTCCCCTCCTGAGGCGCCGGATGGTGGACCACAATCTTCTCGAAGCCTAACAGAAGTCTTGCTTCATGGTCTCAATGAACCCCTCTCACGCCTGGGTTTTTGCCACCGCGACGACAATTATGTTCTAATAAATAGCATACTTACCCATTTTAAATGAATTAGTCTCACAAAACACGATGGCAAATCTGATCCCGTATGAACAAACAAGTCACTTTCTGCTTCCTGTTCTCAAGTCCCGCGTGATGCTGAGATTATTGCGTGACTTTCAGGCGACTTTCCAAGAAGCGTTAAGTGGTGTAGTGATTCCTGTGTGACCATTTGACTTCTCAAAACCACAGCGCTTCTGTGGCCCAGGCTTAAAGATTCCATTTGAAAGCATCCAATTTGTGGGGCCCTCAGGTGGATGGGTAGACCGTTCCACAGCCTTGGAGCAGCGGTTGAAAAGGCCCGATCTCCCATGCAGCGGAGATTGATTCTGGGGATTTGCGGTGTATTTGTTGTTGCAGACTGGAGACAAGTAAAGAAAATCTCAAATTCAGTGTTACGACCCCAACATGCAATTCTGAATTTAACTGGGAGCCAATGAGGATCTTTCAGAATGGGGGTGATATGTACTTATGTGCACACCCTCAATGGGATCCTAGCAGTGCGGTTCTGGATGTAATGTAGTCTCTGAATGCTTTTTTTTAGGAATACAAAATGTGGATCGCATTGTAGTCCATTCAGGAAGAGACAAAAGCGCTCTCTGCATCTGCCCGGCTTAGCATTGGACATAGTTTGAAATATGTGGCTCTCTGGCCAGAAAGAGGTGGCTTATGGGCCTAATGTAGCTCTGATCTAGGGTAGAGGACTGCCACCAGGAGTACAAAACTGACATCTAGGATGTAAAGCCTACAAGGGTCCTTTAGATACTCTTGTTAACTTAATTTTTTTGTGTTTTATGGAGACTCTCATGTGTTTGTTTAAATTGGACTTCTGACAAAATCTCTTTCCACAAAGCTCACAAGCAAAAGGCTTCTGTCCTGTGTGGATGCTGACGTGAGTCTTTAAGTGTGCTTTTTTGTAAAACCTTTTTCCACAGTGGCCACAAACAAAAGGCTTATGTCCTGTGTGGACACTCATGTGACGGGTTAAATATTCCTTTCTGCTAAATCTTATTCCACAGTGCCCACAAGCAAAAGGCTTATGTTCTGTGTGGACGTTCATGTGACGGGTTAAATATGCCTTCTCACCAAATCTTTGTCCACAGAGCTCACAAGCAAAAGGTTTCTGTCCTGAGTGGGATCTCATGTGTTGGTTTAAACTTGTCTTTTTTGTAACTCTTTTCCCACAGATCTCACAAACAAAACGTTTCAGTCCTGTGTGGACGGTCTCATGACTTTCTAAATATGATTTACAAACAAATCGTTTTCCACAGTAATCACAAATGTATATTTTTCGTTTCCTGCGTGAATCTGCAGGCTGCTCCCCTCCTTCACATTTCTTATTTACCAAACCGTCTGAAGAACTAATTTCTGAATGACCCATCACCCTCAAATGTATCTTGAGAGACCACTTTTGGACAAATTGTTTACCACACTCTGGGCAGCTAAAGACTGAGTCATTGACTCTTTCTCCAGTTTCGGGCCAGAAGTCTGACAGCTCAGAGTCAGATGTCTGTTCATGAGGGTTTAGATCTGAATTTCTGCTAGTTTCTCCTTCTCCACCTGTTTCTGCTGTCCTCTGGTCATCTGAGCTGCTGGTTGGAACATCTCTGTCTTCTATTTGCTGATGATGAAGCTGTGATAACACAGGTTTCCCTGCATCATCCTCACTCTTTATAGAAACTGCAGTGAATGGAAACCTGACGGTGACAGACTCCTGTTCCAAATGGAGCTGCTCTCTCTCCAGACTGGTGCAGAGTTCCTCCTCTTCCTCCTTTATGTGGAGGTGCTCTGGGTTCTGCTGGTCTACATCAGCACTCTGTTCTTCAGGATCTTCTTTAACCAGTGCCATATTTAGGACAACTGTGGGAAACACAGAAACATGTGATGTGATTGGATAACAGTTGTAATTGTGATGCCTCATAAGGCATTTATGTCATTTATATTTTTGAGGTGGCTCGGGCATCTGGTCAGGATGCCTCCTGGACGCCTCCCTGGTGAGGTTTTCTGGGCACGTCCAACCGGGAGGAGACCTAAAGGTAGACCCCGGTCTCACCTGGCCAGGGAACACCTTGACATTCCCCCGGAGGAGCTGGCCCAAGTGGCTGGGGAGAGGGAAGTCTGGACCTCTCGCCTTAGGCTACTGCCTCCGCGACCCAACTCCGGTTAAGCGGATGAAAATGGATGGATGGATGGATATATTTTATGTTTCATTTTAAGTTATTCATTTATATGTATTTAAGTCATAAAGAACAGTGAATAGGTTTAAAATGTTAAATGGGAAGATTTTATTTTTCAAGGTGAACTTACTAATAGCTTCACTTACTGTTGGGTCACCTGTACTGGTTAATTTCCTCTTTACTTCCTCTTCCTGGCTGCTCTGAGAGGGAGAGTGGCATGCGGTCATGCTCTGAGGCTTATCCACAGCCATCGTCTTGGGAATACTGTTCAGGCAACGCCATAAGTGTTTAAACTTCATGATAAAGATGTTAAAAAAAGCATAAATGGCTGTAGTTGTTAAAAAACAATTTTATTTGTAGTTCACAATGATTGATTTGTACATGTTAAAAGAGGTATTTGATGGTCATTTTCTTTGCTCAGGTTAATACAATTACGTAAAGTCGTATTTTGAATTAGTTTGTGAGGCAATATTTATGTAAACATGATCGTTTATTCTATTCTGTATTTCTTTTCAATTACAGTTTTCACCGCTTGTCAAATGAAGGTTCTAAGTGTAAAAGGTCAACTCTACACTGACTCCTGTTATTATTTGACAAAGGTTTAGCCTGGTGTTTACTCAGCGTTGCTACACTCTGCAACAAAACACTACAGTAATATTGCTTTAGGTTGGTGAAATCTGAACGGACTCAGAAAACATGGAATAACCTTTTAATGTTAATGTCCGCTCATATTCTCTACGTCCATGGTAATCGGCAGGCATCCCAGTTTTAGTCTTCGTCTTTATGACAAAATTGTATTTTATTCTTAGTCAGTTTTGGTCGATTCAGAAAATTTTTGTCCACAAATACTTTTGTTTTTTGTTTGTAACATGTAACTTTTGTTTATTAACATATAACTTTCGTTTTGTAACAGGTAACTTTACTTTTTATAGCATGTAATGCTCATTTTGTTACATGTAACTTCAGTAACATGAAACTTCTATTTGTAACTTGCAGGAAAAAAATCAATTCACAACTTTCAAAACACAAATCTCAGTCTACAGTTACAAAACATTTTGTCCCAAGTCTTGCTTGTTTCCAACAGGAATTGTCTTTGACAGGAATCCAAGGCTCGTGATTGGCTGGTCAGACATATCCATGCTTTCGTTCTTTTTTAAACACAGAAACAGTTTTGTTTACCTGTTTGTAGCTACAGTTTCACCGACGGCTGCCGGCTTCTTCAGGCTGACGCTGATGGTGGCGCGTCACTTCCTTCTCCGTTTATCTGCGGGCAGCAGAGGACGTTGTCGCCCTCTGCTGCCCGCTCTCCCCTCTCCGACGATGCAGTCCCATGCGTGGTCCAGCGTGTAAACTCCGTCGTCCCTGTTCATGGTCCCACATCCACGTCTCCTTATCTCGATAGCTTCCTTGATCCATCTTTTGTATTTTTGTTGTTCGGTGGTTATGATCCGTGTGCTGTCCCAGTCCATTATATGGTTTTCTCTTAAGCAATGATCTGTTACGGCCGACTTTTTTATTGTACTTTCTGCTTCTTCTTTTGCTGCTCTTGTGTGTTTACGATTTGCCTCTTTCTCGCACTCCTTTCTGTGTTCTATTGTCCGTGTATTGAGTTGGCGTCCGGTTTCTCCTATGTATGTTTTATTGCATATTTTGCATGGGATTTCGTAGATGACTCCACATTTTTGTCCAGCTGATAAACGGAGAAGGAAGTGACGCGCCACCATCAGCGTCAGCCTGAAGAAGCCGGCAGCTGTCGGCGAAACTGTAGCTACAAACAGGTAAACAAAACTGTTTCTGTGTTTAAAAAAGAACGAAAGAATGGATTTAGAAAGACACAGCAAGAACACACCTAAGATGGTCAGACATAGCCTGTCATTGGGTCTTTGGGAAAGAAGCTAGAATTGGGACAAAATGTTTTGTACTTGTAGACTCAAGTTTTGTAACTGTAGACAGAGATGTGTGTGTGTTGAGAGTTGTGATTTGATTGTTTTCTGCAAATTATAAAATGAAAGTTTCATGTTACGTACCAAATATTACGTGATACAAAACGAGAATGACATGCTACAAAATGAAAGTTACAGTTACAGTACGTGTTACAGGTTATAAAACTAGGTACAAGTTACATGTAATATTGTCCCAATCCTTGTTCGATAGAGATAATGCTCAGAGGTTCTGACGGGAATCCGTTGGTTACCTCTGTGATGTTCTCGTGCGTAACGTTTATAATGTCTGCACACCTGTATGCAACGGGGTAATTCCAGTCTGTCAGAATGTCCAACAGCCTGGAAATTTCTCCATCTAAATAAATGGTCAAAAATGGAACATATCCGGTTAACTCAATCCCTGCCACATTTAACTTTTCTGCCTTCTTCTGGAGATAGCATGGCAGCTCACCACCAACCGTGGTGTACCATTTTCTGCAGTTTAATAAGCCCACAACAACACAAAGAGACAGGTGCTTCCTTTGTTTATACACATGCAATCCCATCCGATCATCCAACACGCTGCAGCACCTGATTGGTCACCTGACAAAGACCATTTGTATTGCCGACACTGGACCTCATTTACTTGGTATCGGATAGGAAAGGAAATCAGTAGTAAGGTACATCAGTACAGTCTGCACTTAGGGAAGACGGTTTGCTGCTGAATGAAATAGCCAATCATAGGAGAGCTATTGTAGCCACTCAGAGAAGACAAAGGCGGGACCTTCCTAGGACATCCTACGATTACAAATCATGTCTCTGGGGAGCTAGCCGCTAGCTCTAATGGCTCATGCTGCCCTTCAGTCACAATTCACCATTGTGAGAATGTAGAGCAGCCAGAAGGTCTTCAAGTTGAAAGAAGTAGAGGCAAACTGCAGCACATGGACATTTTTCCAGAGAGCCAAAATGCTTCTCCTGCATTTATTTCACCTCTTTCCTTTTACAGATCACCAAATAACAAAAACAAAACTCTCCAAGCCTCCACCTGGCTTCCTTTAAATACCCCAGCAAATCACACCTGCCAACAATCCACCCCTATCATCAGTGCTCCAACATTAAATCCAGAGGGAAATAAACATCCACATAAAGGTACCTAAATGTTAACATAAACAAAAGACAAAACTGTTTTGCATAAGTTTAAAGAGAAGTATAAAAAATTATACTAATCAATTACATGGAGGAGGAGGAAAAGTTGTAAGGGTGTTGCATTTGATTGTAGTTGTCTATTGTTGGTGAACTGGGAGCTGTGAACATGGCGGGGGGGGGGGGGGGGGGGGCGGGACATAAGAAAATGTAAATTTTGCTTGTGTGATTGAGGATAAAACTTATAGGAAAATGGCAATGACACTCAGTGTAGGGATAATATATATATTTCTTTTTGTTTTATCTTTCTTGAAATTTGATTTGGGGGGATTATATAAGCTACCAGAGCTTCGCTTCGTTCCCTTCCCATTGAACATTCTCTCTCTCTCTCTCTCTCTCTCTCTCTCTCTCTCTCTCTCTCTCTCTCTCTCTCTCTCTCTCTCTCTCTCTCTCTCTCTCTCTCTCTCTCTCTCTCTCTCTCTCTCTCTCTCTCTCTCTCTCTCTCTCTCTCTCTCTCTCTCTCTCTCTCTCTCTCTCTCTCTCTCTCTCTCTCTCTCTCTCTCTCTCTCTCTCTCTCTCTCTCTCTCTCTCTCTCTGCATATACATATGTGTGGGTTTCTTTTTGGATACTTTTTGAATGCTTTGGGTTGTCTATTGATTTGCATGCATGCTCAATAAAGAAAGTGTAAGTGTAACTGTTTTTACAATACAAAAAACATTTTCACACTCAGACACATTTCAGTTAAAATATCCCCCATCACAGTGCCAGCAGACTACAGAAATAAATTACAGAGACGCTGGGACGTAATTTTGGGGGGGGGGGGGGGGGACGGGTGGGACATGTCCCCCCCACTTTTTCAAAAGGCAGTTTCGGTCCCCTTCACTTTTTTCCATCCAAAAACAATATTACGCTCCATTAAATGAATTTGGTTGAGCACTAGGACCGAAACGGAAACCGGTTTCCTATTAGACCCACCCAAAAGCTAATCTATTGGCTCTGCTGATACTTGCTAACGTATTATTGGCTGTTGCTGCTGTCACTCAAGTTGTAAACAGTCAGAACGTGCTCACGTTGTTTTGCTAGTTTGGAGCCGCTAGGGAACACCGGTACTGAGTCACATCGTCAACTAGACGCTGTCTAATATCAGAGCTCAGCTCAGCTTCCATTACATAACATTTGAATAAGTGTTCATTTGTGAGTCTTTGGTAGTTAGGCACAGCCAGGAGGCAGCATGTCAAGAAAACGAAAAGTGGATATAAGACTTCTTTCAAAGTCAAAACGTAAGTTGGAACATGTGACACCCCTGCATTAAGCTCAGACTCACCTCCTCCTTCACACACATACTCAAAACTAACTTTTACAAACTCATCTCCTCCACATAACTGACTCCTCAGACAATTTATTCGTATTATTATAATTATTATTATTTATTATTATTATTACTATTATCATGATTATTATTACTAGTAGTAGTAGTAGTAGAAGTGTAACTTCAAAACTTTTATCATTTAACTTTATTGTAAACTTATCTATTGCAATGTATATGTTCACATTAAAAAGCTCTGAAAAAATGAACAGTATCATCATCGTCAACAGATTTTTTTAAGTTTAATGTCAAAGATGTACACTTTTCATTAGATTTATCTTATTTTTTCCATTTATTTTTTGTGTGTTGAAATGCAACAACTGTTTAAACACGTTTAAGGGAAAAAACATATTTAATATGTTTTTATACACTCAAATTGGTAATGAATAATTTATACATTATATTAATAATAATTGTGAATCATACTAGAACCATCCTGTAAATATTTCTGTTTGTTCCATTCCAAAATCTCCCACTGTTTATAGTTCATGCATCTTTTTTTCAGGTGACCGACAGAGATGCAGGAGGAGAGACCGGTGAAGGTACAGCAGGAGAGGCTGTAGGAGATGGAGGACGAGAGCCTGGAGGAGATGGAGCAGAGGCTGGAGGCTCACAGGTGAGGTTGAAATAATGAAGATACGATAGACATAAAATTGATCATTGTGACAAATGTTAGGGTGATGATCATGTGTAAAACATTAGTTCAGCATGTCCTCTAACACAGCAAATGAACAAACGGCCAGATCTCAGGAGGGACCGTTTATGTATAAATACTTTTTATACTTTTGACTATAGGCCTGGGAAAGTAACAAATTTTGCTGGATGATATTTTGTCCAACAAATTGTTGATGATAAATGATATCATTGTCAACATTATCTAGACCAAAATAACCACTAATATAATGTTAATATATCATAATAATGCAAGTACACCCTTTAAAATGCAACAAATAAACCTTCATTTAACATTGAAATGTCCAGAACCAGAACTTCTAAATGAATAAAAATAACAAACAAAAATTAAATAAAAAAAAGAATCTCACTCCCTGTTAGAAAATGTTGCACCAAAAACAATAAAAAAAGACCCAAAACAATAAATACAATGGCCTATCCATTGTCAACAGCCAAAACTGCACTTCAATAATGATAATAAATATTAATGATAATAGAGTTGTACATTTTTTAACTTTGATATATATATATATTGAGGATGGAAAAATTATTGAGATGGGCATGTGACGTGTCAAAGGGTCTTTACATAACACCCCCACCCCAAATCCGCACAAGCCTGCTGTGTCCCCCCCACTTCTGAAATCAAAATTTCGTCCCTGCAGGGACGAATGGGAAATCAACCCTACCACTTCGTCACAACCATTCATAATACCCCTAAGTACACACACACACACACTAGTAGTTGTGTACCTGTATCCATGTTGTCCAGATCCAGATGATGACTCAGTCCCAGATCCTGAAGTGGTAGCAGGTCTGCTTTAGCCGTGTTTAGCTAACAGCTGCAATAGAAACAAAGCAGCTGATGAAGTTCTGAGGCTTTTCCGTCGGAGAGTGTGAGCAGGATGGATCAGAGAGTGAGCAGCGATCCTGCTGTCTGATAGAGGGAACCTCTTCAATCTGATGAAAGCAGCAAAACGAGCGCGTTTCTCAGAGAGGCCAAAGGAACAGCAGCAGATCCAGAGGGCAGGAAGTCTAGAAAAAAGCTTTTCTTACCCACAACCTGATTCTGGAGCTCCGATTTTGACGAAGACCGCATAATATCTTCTGTGTGTCTGAAAAGAACTCTAAGTTGTTGAGAAGTATGTTTCCACCGCCTGGTGATGGTTTACAGCGCTGCTGCTGCTAGATTATTGGTAGCTTCTGCAGGAACTTCTTTCTGCTTTGTGGCGGTTGGTGATCATTACCGCCACCTACCGGTCTGGAGGTGGTAAAGCACATCTGTCGCCGGAGTGAATGGGCGGGGCTTAGAGGACTATCTGGCTTGGCACTCCAGTGGATTATGTTTTACCTGTCAGGGAGGAGTTTCGTTGCAAAAATAAGGGATTGTTCATCTCACACGGCTGATTTGCCTTTGGGGAGTTGGGAATTGTCACTAAAAAAGAAAATACCAGCCAATTTAATAAAGCTCCATTTATTCATATTTTTATATTACATATGTTATGTATATATTACAAGTAATAGTGCTGCTGGAATTCATAATTGTGTCCTTCTCAGCAACAGCACTGCAGGTGCTCTCCATGTCCAAAATGTGTGTAAGCCAGGTCCTTAGTCAACAAAATGTGTGTAAGCCAGGTCCTTAGTCAACAAAATGTGTGTAAGCCAGGTCCTTAGTCAACAAAATGTGTGTAAGCCAGGTCCTTAGTCAACTTAAAGTTGCACAGATTTTTCCGCTACGTTTTCTTTTATTGATCCCAAAGTTTGCATGGAAAGTTGCTTACGCAGTTTTCTGACCCCATTTTGTGCGTAAGCAAGCTTGATAAATGAGGCCCCTGGTCATTACAGGGTCAATGCTAGTTGCTGCTGCTGACTGAAGCATCTTAAAACCGATGCTCATCCATGGCCCGAGAACACTTGACTGGTCTGTCCTAAGTTCAGCTGACAACATTGATGACTTTGCTTCCAGCAAACGGAGATGTGTGTATCTGCAAAAGGGTTCTTCTATTGTTGAATGAGGCTGTTAATTTAATTGATGCCTATGAAGTTGTAAACCTAAATGACACTAACCCCCCCCCCCCCCCCCCCCCCCACACACACACACACACTTATGCCTCTGCTTGTTTTGTGATTCTGTTGACTCAGAAGACATCTAATGGTGCTGGTCACAAAGTTAGAATGAAAAAAGTTATTTATTTCAGAAATTCCATTCAGAAAGTTAAACTTGTATACTAGATGCATCCATTGAACACAGACTGATATATCTGAAATATTCACTTCTTTAATTTTTCATGATTCAAACAAGTAATGAAAATCCTAAATTCCGTGTTACGACCCGACATGTGTTGTTAAATGTGAAGGAGGGGGTAACGTAAGAAACATGATAGTGGGTTTAACTTTCATGAAAAAAGGTTCTAAAAACAAGCGAGCAAGCAAACAGATGGAGGGCATTATAAAAATAATGTCAAACAAAAAACTCTCAAAAAACAAACTTAACAATTAAAACACCTGGTTAAAACGTCGTTATAAGTTTTACCAAAAATGAAGGTGTTTTAAAATCCACAATGTCGATAAAAGTCTAAAAACCAGAACAGAGTTAACCTTTAAAATACTCATCAGTCAACTAAGTTGACATCAACTAAAGTTCCCTTAGGATCATCTCAGAGCTTTAACCGTCCTGCTAAAACTCATCAAAAACAAAGGGGTTCAAACCAACGTCTGGTGCCTGGAGGACAGCAGAAGCCCTGCACCGCTGCCTCCCAGACTGCTGAAGGCACAGCCTCTTTATCCCAGGTCTAGGTCATCAGAAAGATTCAGCTCAGCTGTGCTCCTCAGCAGCCTGGAGGAGAGGCAGTGTCTGGCTGATCACCGGGGCTGGGCGATCCTGGCTCCTGCATCTGAAGAGGCCAGTCTGGTGGCCAGAACATTCAGTATCTCAAAATATTAGAATATTAATAATGACCAATGTGTAAAATGGGATTTTAGCAATTTT
This sequence comes from Nothobranchius furzeri, assembly GCF_043380555.1. Classification (NCBI taxonomy): domain Eukaryota; kingdom Metazoa; phylum Chordata; class Actinopteri; order Cyprinodontiformes; family Nothobranchiidae; genus Nothobranchius; species Nothobranchius furzeri. The sequence goes on from NC_091742.1 coordinate 88,420,670, forward strand.
GGGCAACTGAAAAGTATGGACATGAAAAGTATGAGCATGTGTAGCTCTCAGTACTTAGTTGGGGGAGTGTTACGGTTTGACAGCCGTTTCCAGTATATTCTAATAAATAGCATACTTGCCCATTTCAAATGAATTAAAGCACGACGGCAAATCGGATCCAGTGGGAACAAAAAGTTACTTTTCGCTCCCTGTTCTCAAGTCCGGCGTGATGTATCACGTGACTTTCCTAGGGGCGTTGGGTGGTGTAGTAATTCCTGTGTGCCCATTTGACTCCCCAAACCGTGGCGCTTCTGCAGCCCAGGCTTAAAGATACGAAAGCATGGACGAGCTTCTCTGCATCAGCCCAGCTTACCGCGGCTTTCCACTGGAGCCGTCAGCAGCACGTTACTGCAGCAGCACGTCATAGCTGCTGATAGGAACCGCTGTGGTCAACAGAACCTTTTCCACCGGAGCCGTCAGCAGCGCGAGTCGGCCGCGTCTCAGGAGCAGCATGTCGCGGCCTTTACGCGCCGGTTCTATTTTCTACGCGCGACGCCTCTGAAACGGGTCAAGTTCGACATTTTTGGGGAAGAAAAGACAGGAAATCGGACGCGGAAATGGAGAGAAGCTCCCGAGATTTTCAGAATAAAGAACGTACTGCCTTCCGGTTGCTTTACTTTTAAAATAAGTTACTAAATGTGCGGCCCCGCGAGAAGTTATCACCTAGCTAGCGGTCTCCTTTGTTTTTCAGGTCCGTATTGGTGATTTTAAAACGGACAGAACATAAAACACAAACCTTTTGGAGCCATGTTGTAGTTTTCTCCTGCTTGTTGTTGTGTTTACTGACGAAGTCACTCGTGTGACTTCGTGCTCTGTCGGTGACAGCTGCTCCCCTGCTGCTTCGCGTCTCGTGGGAAGGGCCAAGCAGCAGCTTACGCGAGCAAGACGTGCTGCTGCAGTAACGTGCTGCTGACGGCTCCGGTGGAAAGCCGGGGTTAGCATTGGACGTAGTTTGAAATATGTGGCTCTCTGGCCTGAAACAGCTGGCTTATGGACCTAATGTAGCTCTGATCTAGGGTAGAGGACTGCCACCAGGAGTACAAAACTGACATCTTGGATGTAAAGACTACAAGGGTCCTTTAGATACTCTTGTTAACTTAATTTTTTTGTGTTTTATGGAGACTCTCATGTGTTTGTTTAAATTGGACTTCCGACTAAATCTCTTTCCACAAAGCTCACAAGCAAAAGGCTTCTGTCCTGTGTGGATACTGACGTGAGTCTTTAAGTGGGATCTTTTGTAAAACCTTTTTCCACAGTGGCCACAAACAAAAGGCTTATGTCCTGTGTGGACACTCATGTGACAGGTTAAATATTCCTTTCTTCTAAATCTTATTCCACAGTGCACACAAGCAAAAGGTTTATGTTCTGTGTGGACACTCATGTGACGGGTTAAATATGCCTTCTCACGAAACCTTTGTCCACAGAGCTCACAAGCGAAACGCTTCTGTCCTGAGTGGGTTCTCATATGTAGGTTTAAACCCGTCTTTTTTGTAACTCTTTTCCCACAGATCTCACAAACAAAACGTTTCAGTCCTGTGTGGACGGTCTCATGACTTTCTAAATATGATTTACAAACAAATCGTTTTCCACAGTAATCACAAATGTATATTTTTCGTTTCCTGCGTGAATCTGCAGGCTGCTCCCCTCCTTCACATTTATTATTAACCAAACAGTCTGAAGAACTTATTTCTGAATGACCCATCACCCTCAAATGTATCTTGAGAGACCACTTTTGGACAAATTGTTTACCACACTCTGGGCAGCTAAAGATTGAGTCATTGACTCTTTCTCCAGATTCAGGCCAGAAGTCTGACAGCTCAGAGTCAGATGTCTGTTCATGAGGGTTTAGATCTGAATTCCTGCTATTTTCTGCTTCTCCACCTGTTTCTGCTGTCCTCTGGTCATCTGAGCTGCTGGTTGGAACATCTCTGTCTTCTATTTGCTGATGATGAAGCTGTGATAACACAGGTTTCCCTGCATCATCCTCACTCTTTATAGAAACTGCAGTGAATGGAAACCTGACGGTGACAGACTCCTGTTCCAAATGGAGCTGCTCTCTCTCCAGACTGGTGCAGAGTTCCTCCTCTTCCTCCTTTATGTGGAGGTGCTCTGGGTTCTGCTGGTCTACATCAACACTCTGTTCTTCAGGATCTTCTTTAACCAGTGCCATATTTAGGACAACTGTGGAAAACACAGAAACATGTGAATGGATAACAGTTCTATATTTGCTTTAAGTTGGTGAAATCTGAACCGACTCAGAAAACATGAAATAACCTTTTAACTGAGAAACATTTGCTCGTCAGGTCAGTATAGAGAAAAAAAGAAAATTTTAAATGCAGGCTTAGTACAATTCATCAGGTTTTACTAACATTTTGACAACCCTAAATATTGATATAATGTTTTAATTTCACAAAATTGTAGCCTAGTGAACTAGACCAAATTCTTGCTTTGCAAAGAATGGTCTAGGCATGCTCCATTGGAACCTCAGCAGCTCCTACCAGGACTCTGGCTAGCCAATCACAGCTCTCTAGAGGGGTTTCAAACACATAAAGAGCTGTGATTGGTCCATAATGGTGGGCCAATCATAGTGCTCTATGTGCTTAGTGAACAAATCAGAGCTTTATCCGCTTTGTGGGCCAATCAGGGCACTCTATATGCCTGGTGGGTGGGATGATACAACAGAGTGAAACAAGAGTATGTCACATTCATTGTCCAGTAGCATGCGGAGAAATTTTCCTTTAATAAATCATGTGTACGATGATAATAAAATACAGGGAACATTTTTAGGCAAATAAAGTTTTCATTAGGAAACTCAAAATGGTTTAAAAATGGTTAACAAGCTCACATTTTTTTTCTATTGGAAATCTATAAAGCTGTGTAAAAAAAATTCCAAACGGCGCTCTTTTTTTCGGTCTGCCATCACGCAGCCACAACTGTGCTCTTTGCTGTTCTGTGCTTGTCTCGTGCTGGCGCACCGTTTTACTTTTATTTTTATGTAATGGCGGACTGCCCCGTTGACTGACATATGTGGCGTTCCAATCACAGTGCTTTAATAGATTTTTGGGCCAATATCAGCCAGGTAAACTACAAATCAAGATGGCTGCCATTCTGTAGTGGTCCAATCATGCTATATAGATTTCATGGGCCAATCGCAACACTAAGTAGGCGGGATGTTATTATAAGAAAAAAAACGTGACTAGTCGACGGTCAGCCGCTCGTTTGAAACGGCTTTGGCATCAAGTTTGGACTACTATGACTTTAGCTTTTGTTTGAGTCAAGATCAGATAGAAGTACTAACGTTTATTTAGGAAAAGGATGTGTTTTGCATCTTCTTTGATGGAGTTTGGTGGACTGCCTCGTTGACCGACATCAGTAGCGGTGAGTACGTCATGGCTTGCCAGGCTAGAAGAAACTGAATCGATACCATCACGCAGGTATCTAGTAAATACTCAATACCAATGTTAGATCGATACTAATCGATATTTTAGATCGATCCGCCCAGCCCTAGTAAATAGCCCATATTTGAATAGCGCCTTCTGTTCTACAACCCCCCAAGACGCTTCACAAACCAGGACTTCTTTTGAGCGGAGAAGAGAGCAGCAGATTGCTTATATTTCATGCGCTCCGCAGGCAGCTGCATCCATGGTCACAGTAACATTCTCAAAGAGGCACCATCAAAAAATGTAATTAATTCACGGCTGTTAATGTTCGCTCATATTGTCTATGTCCATGGTTATTGGCAGGCATCCTAGTTTTTAGTCTTTTCAATGTCAGGCGTAGAATTAAAAAAAATTTGTTCAATCCATTATTTGAGCTACCAGATTTCAAACTTGGGATTTTCAAAAGGATATTGTCCACCTATTTAAATGCAATAATGTTTTCCACAGGACTGCAGTGCTGTTGGCTTTCATAAGGCCACAGAATTAATATAAATAACCAAGTTGTGCACGGTTATGCTGTTAGGTTTAAAAACCAGGAATATCACCTGTTATTAGGGACCAGGGATCTGAGAAAATAATCCTGACACTGATTTTGAAACATTCATCTTAAACGGTCAACTGCTATGCTCATGGCACATTGGCTGGTCTTTCAAACGATCACCACATGCTACTGAACAACAAGCAATGTGACATACTCACCGCAACAGATGTCGGTATGAGGCGGTCCGCATTTGAAGGCGAATATACATAATTTTTCAAAAAAAAAAAAAACTTAAATACATCTATCTCCTCCTGATTCTAATAAAGCCCAAGTCCAAATGGTCCAAAATTGATGTAAAAGCCGTTTCCAATGAGCTGTCACCATCTTGTTCCACTCTGTTGCATCATCCTGCCCACTAGACAAATAAGAGGGCCCTGATTGGCCCACAATGCGGAAAAAGCCCTGTGATTGGTTCACAAAGAAGATACAGCACTACTAGGATTGGCCCAACATTATGGACTAATCACAGCTATTTATGTGCTTGAAACCCCTCTAGAGAGCTGTGATTGGCTAGCCAGGCTGCTGCTAGGGGCTGCAGAGGTTCCAATGGAGCGTTCACTAGACCAAACTTGGCAAAGCAAGAATTTGGTCTAGTTCACTAGGGAGCCTAAAGTCTGAGTCATGCTTCTGCATCTGCAGTGCGGAGACATGCAACGGCATTATCAGTCTTTGCGAACCTGCTGGAGAGCCCCTGCAAGGACGGACGGAGTCAAGCTCTCTTTTCTAAACATCCATCGAGACGGAGAATGCAAGCTTGTGATTAGTCAGGGCTAGAGCTGAAATAAACAATTTTTAAAATGATTATTTTATCGAATAGTCGACTATTCTAATGACTATTTAGACAATTAATCTAACGATTATTCTTTCATTGCACAATTAATAAAAACCAGAAAATCTCAAATTCCTCAAAAAAATAGATAAACTGGTACTATAAGAGAATAAACACTACAAGCTTTCCATTTTGTATAACTGCATTAATTGTGTTGCAGTTGGTTATGTTCTGGTGACATGTAGAACTTGGGAGTGCAGGCTGCTGCCTTAAGGTTGGTTTATGCTTGACGCGCCTGCGAGGTCCGCACGGCTCCGCGTGGCGAAATTGCGTCATTTTAACAACCACGCCCCTCCACCGCGTCCCCGCACGGCCCAAAATTTCCGCAATGCGCACCTAGGAAAATTTCTAACCACGCGGACGGTCGGACGCGGAAAAACATGGCGGACCGGCAAGAACTAGTATGGCAGAGGTTCGTAAATACAGGCATTAGTATGATTCAGCTCTCAGAGATCACCGTGATCAACATGTTAATAATTCTTGGAGAGAAATAGCTCACACTGTCGGAAAAGATGAGGACGCTGTTAAAAATGCTGAAATGCCATGTTGTAAACAACAGTAATTTCTACTTCTACTATGGTGTAGTGTTGGAAGCATGCTGTAGAGCTCCATGCTGCCCCCTACAGTTTGGGAGAATATTGGCTCACCGCAGAGACGAGCCGCACGAACCATAAACGCTGCGAGTTGTGAAGCGTGTTCCATCCGCGAGCCGCATCACCAAGCGGAAAGTGAATGCGTCAAGCATAAACCAAGCTTAAGAGGTGGTTGGAGACAGTGTCTCCATGCTGCTTTGTTTTGGTCACTTATGTGCGTGAGGCGAGTGGTGTTACGACGCTTCCTGGGGAGTTTAGCTCGTGTGCAAAAAGGAAAGAACAATAACATGGAATTTAAAAGTTAAAATGATGATCAGGTTTATTTACAACAAAAAACCATACATTCCATCCACAGGTTGGAAATAATAAAATTATTTCTGCTTGTGGGGAACAACACAAAAATACAAATAACTAGGGATGTCCCACTGGGTAAAGATTACTGGGTTCTGGACCAAAATAAGGATAAGTATCAAACTCTAAACTGGGTGGTTAAACCAAACTCAATGTGATATTTTAAACTAGACTGAAAACCCACAACACTATAAAAGTAATAAAAGGGAGATCTAAGCGACAAAAAAGATGAACATAACTGCTTATCCAAACACAATAAACTTTTAGCGAAAATGCTAACAGTAGCTTTACCAACGTTAAGTTCAAGTTACCAAGTTTAAATAAACCAAAAACACCCAGGAAACAGACCAGCACGGAGGAGAGACTGCTACCACAAAAACAGCTCCCCTAATGTCTAAAAGAAGCTCCTTATGAAGGGAGAAACGCTCCCGGTGATTTTCTACATCTGCAGTAGAGACGAAGCAGCGCATTTGAACCCGGAAGTTGTTGTCCGTTGCCGAGAGATGAAAGCGGTCAAAACAGGAAAGGAACCTAGTAGCGGACGGACGTTGTTCCGGGTCTTCGGTATTTGATGGAGATGTTAGTGAAGGCGGAGAAGAGGGCGAACTAGAGGAAAAACAGGCAGATTCCTCCTCTATTTACAAACTCCTGGGGATGCAACAAGTGGGCGTGGTGCGTCGACTACCGGATCTGACGTCGACAAATTTTTAGAACTGAGCTGTCAACGTCATCAACGCTTCGCTACAGCTCTAGTCAGGGCACCGCTGCCAGTGGGACATCCCTAGTTATTTGTACTTTTGTTTTATGTTTTTATGTCAAAAACATAAAGAGAGCCGAAGATAACTAGTGGCAGACGCGGAGAAGCTTGAAGAATACCTAGCGAAAAAACTCAAAATATGAACGTTAAAATCCCCCGTAACTGGAAATGTGAAATGATGCGCAGCAAGCGTTTTATTTGTGGACGGAAATGACAGGAAACGTGGGTTTGGAGGTGGCGAGCGCATGAAGCGGTGGAGGAGAATGAGAGACAAATTTGTTTGTGTTAAAAAGTCTCTTATATACAAAACACACAATATAAACACACCATCTTGGATGGGATACAAGACAGGATACAACAGAACAGCGCTATAACCTCTGTTGTCCTGGCGGGGAATTGCTTTGCAACACTCCCCAGGAGACGCAGAAGTATGAGGGCAAAATGTCTCCGTCCGTGCGTGTCTCTCTCTTTTGGAGCTGACGGAGAAGTATGACTCAGGCTTTAGTCACTTCTGCATCATGGGTTCCAGGAAGAACAAAAAAATGAATGCAAGTCAATGGGGCTAAAAATGCTATTTTCTAATTCCGCTTGTTTTGTACCATGGATTTCCCATATGATGTCCATGAATTTAAAGACACATTTTGATACCAAGAACGGACTTATTTTCAAACAGGGGGAAACGCTGTTTTGGGTGTTGTGTGAAAAGTAAGTCCAGGACTACAAATGCGTTCCACAAAATTGACGTCATCGAACCAGACACAGAGAAAACTGAGGGAAAATGGCTGTAAATTCAGCAAACCCCCCACAGGAGGAAAGAACCACCATAAAACTAGTCATTTGATAAGTAGCAGCTACTTTGGGGAGCTTATGTGGTGACATCCCATATGCGACTTGCCGATTTCTTTCTTTTTTTATTTTTTACAAAGAAATATGCTTTTATTTTTAAGTTTGATTAACCTTTTTTTTTCAAACTTTATTTAACCAAAAGTCATTAGCATTTGAACAAATAAACATACAAATATAATACACGGGTAATTGAAAACATTAGTATGTACAGTGGAAAAAGTTCAATGAAACAGGTACAAATGTGTTATGTATCAGTCCACAGAGTCCAGGGAAAAGATGCACGAAGCAGAAAAAAATGTTTGGGCTATAGGGCTGGTCATGGTCTTTAAGGATTTGGTATACTGATCAAAATTATTCTTAAAATTATTGAAGGACGGAACACGCTTTTGTTTCGTTTTTTTCTATGAATACACTTTTTGGCCAGACAGATCATATTAATACAAAGTTCTTCATTTGTATCTTTTAAAGATAAACCAAAAGTTATATGGTCTCTTGACAGAGAAGGTGGCGATGATGTAATCTTGCTTGTCAACCAAGCTTGGAGTGGTAACCAAAAGTTACGAACCATGGTACAATTAAAAAAAAAAAAAAAGGTGGTCAGTTGTTTCTACATCCAAATCACAAAAAGTGCAGACATTATCATTAATGTTAAAGCGATTCCTCAGTAATTCTTTGGAAGGGTATATGTTATTCATAAGTGTGTTTCATTTGCTTTAGGGGCTATAGGAAATGATATAAATGTTGTTCTTGCCTTAGTAATAAACTATCAAAATTATTTAAAATATTGTTTTTATTTTGTCTTTCCGGGAATAGCCAATAAGTTAAACATTTTCTGATTTAAAAAAATATTACATTGTTTAATCAAACAAATTATTATTTTGGATTGAAATATTAGGTAAGAGTGGTTGAATCTTCTGATATTTTACTATATTTTGTGTAAGAAAAATAAATGCAGGGGGGAGAGCATTATGCACTTGTAAAAATTCCCAATAGGGTGGATTGAAATTAAATTATGTGCAAAAATGTTGATAACCGAGTAGATTTCCTTCATTATCCATTAGATGAGTTATGGACAACATGCCTCTATTAAACCATTCTCTAAAAAAATAAAGATTTATTGCTGCGCAGAACATATCAGGTGTTCTAGACTATTGTAGAGTGCAGTGAAAAATTGTGTATATTAGTTTCCAATATAATAAGATTTGTTTATGGAAGTCTGACAGTGTTACGGGGAGTTTGTTAATCTCAAAGTCTGAGATGAGTAGTATGTTCAAACCACCAAGCTGATTGAATAGGAAATTGGGGATACAATACCAAAATGAACTATGGTGTTTGATCCAGGATTTTAACCAATTTATTTAGAAGGTTCCATTTAGGCAGTCTAGATCAATAACTTTAACCCTCAGGATTCATTAGGGACGTTTTTGTCCATTTGGGCAGTTTTTTGTTTTTCCTTTTCACGCCATTTCACCACTGTTTGTGCATTTGTTTCAAAATTTTGTCGCAAAACTTCTCTCTGGACAAATTTTGAAATTTAATTTGGAATTTTTAAAATAGACCAAGGGAACACTATGAAAAAAAAACACTATAAACTTGAGACTTTAGAGAACAAAAATGTCCGCTTGTAAAAGTGGCTATAAAAAATGTATGCATTACTTTTTTTTATTATTTTTTTTTCATAGATCTGTTGAACAACTTCAGCCCTGCTCAAACATAAAAAAATATATATTATTTTGAAGCTTTTAACCCTTGAAATGCCAGTTTGAATACTCAAAGTCTCTCGTCTCTCGTCTCGTCTTCCTCCGCTTATCCGGGTCGCGGGGGCAGCATCCCAACTAGGGAGCTCCAGGCCGTCCTCTCCCCGGCCTTGTCCACCAGCTCCTCCGGCAGGACCCCAAGGCGTTCCCGGACCAGATTGGAGATGTAACCTCTCCAACGTGTCCTGGGTCGACCCGGGGGCCTTCTGCCGGCAGGACATGCCCGAAACACCTCCCCGGGGAGGCGTCCAGGAGGCATCCTGACCAGATGCCCAAACCACCTCAACTGGCTCCTTTCGATCCGGAGGAGCAGCGGTTCTACTCCGAGTCCCTCCCGAATGTCTGAGCTCCTCACCCTATCTCTAAGGCTGAGCCCGGCCACCCTACGGAGGAAACTCATTTCGGCCGCTTGTATCCGCGATCTCGTTCTTTCGGTCATTACCCAAAGCTCATGACCATAGGTGAGGATTGGGACGTAGATCGACCGGTAAATCGAGAGCCTGGCTTTCTGGCTCAGCTCCCTCTTCCCCACGACAGATCGGCTCAGCATCCGCATCACTGCAGACGCCGAACCAATCCGCCTGTCGATCTCCCGATCCCTCCTACCCTCACTCGTGAACAAGACCCCGAGATACTTAAACTCCTCCACTTGAGGTAGGACCTCTCCCCCGACCCGGAGGTGGCAAGCCACCCTTTTCCGGTCGAGAACCATGGTCTCAGATTTGGAGGTGCTGATCCTCATCCCAGCCGCTTCACATTCGGCCGCGAACCTACCCAGCAAGAGCTGAAGGTCAGAGCTGGATGAAGCTAGGAGGACCACATCATCCGCAAAAAGCAGAGACGAGATTCTCCTGCCACCAAACTCGACACACTCCACACCACGGCTGCGTCTAGAAATTCTGTCCATAAAAGTGATGAACAGAACCGGTGACGAAGGGCAGCCCTGGCGGAGTCCAACCCTCACTGGGAACAGGTCCGACTTACTACCGGCTATGCGGACCAAACTCACGCTCCTCTGGTAAAGGGACTGAATGGCCCTTAACAGAAAGCCACCCACCCCATACTCCTGGAGCGTCCCCCACAGGGTGCCCCTGGGGACACGGTCATAAGCCTTCTCCAAATCCACAAAACACATGTGGATTGGTTGGGCAAACTCCCATGCCCCCTCCATCACCCTTGCAAGGGTATAGAGCTGGTCCACAGTTCCACGGCCAGGACGAAAACCACATTGCTCCTCCTCTATCTGAGATTCAACTATCGATCGGACCCTCCTCTCCAGTACCTTGGAGTAGACCTTTCCAGGGAGGCTGAGGAGTGTGATCCCCCTATAGTTGGAACACACCCTCAGGTCACCCTTCTTAAAGATGGGGACCACCACCCCGGTCTGCCACTCCCTAGGAACTGCCCCCGATGACCACGCAATGTTGTAGAGACGTGTCAACCATGACAGCCCTACAACATCCATAGCCTTGAGATACCCAGGACGAACCTCATCCGCCCCCGGGGCTCCGCCGCTGTGTAGTTGTTTGACTACCTCAGCAACTTCTGCCCCCGAGATCGGACAGTCCATCCCCAGGCCTCCCAGCTCTGGTTCCTCCTCGGAATGCGCATTGGTGGGATTGAGGAGCTCCTCAAAGTATTCCTTCCACCGTCCGACTATAGCCTCAGTTGACGTCAGCAGCTCCCCATCCCCACTGTAAACAGTGTGAGCGAGTTGCTGCCTTCCTCTCCTGAAGCGCCGGACAGTTTGCCAGAACCTCTTTGGAGCCGATCGATAGTCTTTCTCCATGGCCTCACCAAACTCCTCCCACGCCCGAGATTTTGCCTCGGCAACTGCCACTGCTGCACCCCGCTTGGCTATCCGGAACCTGTCTGCTGCCTCCGGAGACCCACAGACCAGCCACGCCCTGTAGGCCTCCTTCTTCAGCCTGACGGCTCCCCGAACCTCTGGTGTCCACCAGCGGGTACGGGGGTTGCCACCACGACTGGCACCGGCCACCTTACGGCCACAGCTAGCAACAGCCGCCTCGACAATCGCAGAGTGGAACAAGGCCCACTCGGACTCAATGTCCCCCACTGCTCTCGGGACGTGGTCAAAGCTCTGCCGGAGGTGGGAGTTGAAGACCGTCTTGACAGGTTCTTCTGCCAGGCATCCCAGCAGACCCTCACTATGCGTTTGGGTCTGCCAGGTCTACGCGGCATGTTCCCTTGCCATCTGATCCAACTCACCACCAGGTGGTGATCAGTTGACAGCTCCGCCCCTCTCTTCACTCGGGTGTCCAAAACATACGGCCGCAGGTCAGATGATACGACTACAAAATCTATCATCGACCTGTGACCTAGGCTGCCCTGGTACCAAGTGTCCTGGTGGGCATCCTTATGTTCGAACATGGTGTTCGTTATGGCCAAACTGCGGCTTGCACAGAAGTCCAATAACAAAACACCGCTCGAGTTCAGATTAGGTGGGCCGTTCCTCCCAATCACACCCCTCCAGGTCAAGCTGTCATTGCCCACGTGAGCATTGAAGTCCCCCAGCAGGACAATGGAGACCCCTGATGGAGCACTATCTAGCACTCGTCCCAGGGACTCCAAAAAGGGTGGGTACTCTGAACTGATATTTGGCCCATAAGCACAAACAACAGTCAGGACCCGTTCCCCGACCCGAAGGCGCAAGGAAGCTACCCTCTTGTCCCCCGGGGTAAACCCCAACACACAGGCAGAGTCTCGGAGCTAACAAAAAGCCAACCCCAGCCCTCCGCCTCTCACCCGGAGCAACTCCAGCAAAGTAGAGTGTCCAACCCCTCTCCAGGTCTCGGGTTCCAGAGCCAATGCAATGTGTCGAGGTGAGTCCGACTATATCTAGCCGGTACCGCTCAACCTCTGCCACAAGCTCCGGCTCCTTCCCCGCCAGCGAGGTGACGTTCCATGTCCCAAAAACTAGTTTTCTTGTCCGGGGATTGGACCGCCTTGGTCTGCCACCCGATTCGCATTGCACCGGACCCTTCATGTTCCTCCTGCGGGTGGTGGGTCCACAGTTGGACGAGCCCATGTATCCGGTTCGGGCTGGGCCCGGCCGGGCCCCATGGGCGAAAGCCCGGCCACCAGGCGCTCGCTCACGGGCCCCAACCCCAGGCCTGGCTCCAGGGTGGGACCCCGGTAACCCTCCGGGCCGGGTACTCCGACTCTTCATTTTAACCGCCATGAAAGATCCTTCGAAGTCATTAATGTAATTTATGAAGAAAAAAACACTAAAACTGAGTTATTTTCTAAAAAAAAAAAAAAAAAAGACTTTTTTGCCTGGGATGTTTAGTACAAATCAGCCTTGATTATGTTATGAAAAATCAAAAAATTTGAATTTTTGCATTTATAGTTTTTACATAGCAACAGATTTAAAATTTACTATACAACTGAGCCATTAGAGGACAAAAACGTCCACTTTTAAAATTGCTTTAAAAATGGTCCAGATTAATACTTTTTTCTGCTTTTTGGGTCTAAATCTTGTGATCAACTTCAGTTCAGATAAAAACAAAATTCAAATATTGAATATTTATCTAAATTTTAACCCTTTACATGCCAGTTTGATTATGTGATGCTAATTTTTTCATGAAAAAAGCTGACAAAAGACATATTTTACATAAAACATATTTTGAATAACTGAAATATATATTTTTAAATCTGTCTTGGTTATGTCAAGAGTCTGGCAAAATATCACATTTTATGCTTTTTTAGTTTTTGTGTAGCAGCAGATTTTAAATTTACCACCCTCTTGTGCATGTTATGGACAAAAACGTCCCATTGACTTCAGTGCAAACCAGTTTTTGATCCTGTATCATCTGCAATAAATGATCATGCTTTCTGTGATGTTATGGTTTAATTTTGGACAAAAGTAGTCAAATTTATGATTTTTACTGTTCACCCCCAAATTTAGTCATTTCTCCATATGACTTTCAGGCTGTCCACCCTGGGAGTGAGGAGCAAAAAGAGGGACATCTTCTGTCATGTGCACCGTGTACACTACCGTCAGGTTTGTGGGTGTTGAACAACCCCTCTGTGATTGCAGTTCATATTGTGTGTAAAATGGCATTTGAGGCATGCTGACTCGGGACCAAAATTTCTGTTTATATTTAATAAATGGATAAAATAAGACTCTGAATTAACTAATTATGACTTTCATCCTCATGCTAACATTTATTTCCTTTCAGATATCAGCAAGTGCAAGGATGACCCACCTACTCAGCCTCATTTGAGGACATTTCCAGTGATATTAATAGGAGACAGAAGACGCAGCTTTCAGCCAAGCTGGTATGAAAGTCATCCTTGGGTTGAATATTCTGTTACTATGGACTCTACTTATTGTCATGCATGCAGACATTTTAGCCCACCCAGTAGCGCAGGAAGTGTGTTTGACTCACCATGTGGATTTAGGAACTGGAAAAAAGCAACTGAGAGAGGAGGTTTTTTTTTTTGGTACATGCAAAGTCTGAAAGGCAAAAATTGAAACTGTCTGAAAATTGTCTGAAATTGTATTGTGCACATATTTAATATGTTTGAATGTTTATTTTTCATACGTACAGTACATGTAATCTTCAAATAAAGTCACAAACTATAATAATCAACTAGAATAATTTTTTGCTCAAGTCTCATGTTGCGGTGAAGCATTCAGAATTGTTATCCGAGTACCATAAAAACATGCCAGTTTTACTTTCACAAGTAAACCATTACTGCATTCGCTGTAATGGTTTGCTTGTTAATTGTCTTCACTTATGAATTTATTTGAATCTTATTTTAGTAAAATACAGCTGTAAAAGATCATAGATGAAAAAAGTAAAGGAAATTTTTTGATAAATTTGATCCCCAAAATATAGTTAAGATAGATATGAAGAAGAGAACAAAAAAGTGAGCAGTTTCACAGTACTAGGAATTTCCTTTGGCAAAATTGTGCACAAGCACAAAATTAGTTGTATGGCGGAGACAAAAAAGAATTTTGATATTGCCCTAATTTTCCCCTTTTTTGTCTTGCGCCCCCATGAAAGAATACTGGCCTCACTGTGGCCCCCCTGGAAAATTTGGTCTAGAACCGCCCCTGGCTGTTCTCATAGTTACGGTATAGCAGCCACAGCCATTTGTGGCTACGGGCGCTCGGCCTCCCTCATAAATTTACGCGATTATGAACGCTAACGCGATATCTTCAGCCACCGTTACCCGCAAGCTACGTGTGGGGAAATCTGTCCGAATTAAACACCGGCTTTTAGCCACTGGCCCAGCTGCGTCCGTCTGCTCTCGTCTATTTCCAGGCGAGTTGCTGCTCATCTAGAACAAGGCCAATGCTACTAAGGAACAGCAGCAGATCCAGAGGGCAGGAAGTCTAGAGAAATGTTTTTCTGATCCATTACCTGATTCTGGAGCTCCGATTGTCACGAAGACCGCAGAATATCTTCTCTGGTTCTGGAAAGAACTCCACCAAGTTGTTGAGGAGGAGAAGAAAGTTTCCACAGCCTGGTGTTGGTTTACAGCGCTGCTGCTACAATCTGCTAGCGTCAGCCAGGAGCTTCTTCCCTCTGCTTTATGGTTGTTGATCGTTATAGCGCCGCCACCAGGTGGACCAGCACGTTCTTCAGTCACCAGAGTGAATGGGCGGGGCTAACCTCGTTTTTGAAAGAGCCCTCCGCTGGAGTTCAATTCAATTTAATTTTATTTATATAGCGCCAAATCACGACAAGAGTCGTCTCAAGGCACTTCACATAATAAACACTCAAATCCAGGTCAGTTCATTAAGTCAATCAGAAAAAATGTTTCCTATAAGGAACCCAGCAAGTTGCATCAGTGACTAGTGTCACTAGTGACTTTACAGCAGTCCTCATACTAAGCAAGCATTTAGCGACAGTGGAGAGGAAAACTCCCTTTTAACAGGAAGAAACCTCCAGAGAATCCTGGCTCAGTATAAGCAGCCATCCACCACGACTCACTGGGGATCGAGAAGATAGAGCGCGCACGCGCGCGCGCACGCACGCACGCACACACACACACACACACACACACACACACACACACACACACACACACACACAGTCTGCTTATTTAAAAGTTAACCTTACCTGGCTGCCGCTGGGATTACCTACATCTGGGTCCTTCCTCAACCTTTTCCCACAACGATTAAAGTAAATAAATAAATAAATAAATTGACTTATTTTGTTTTATGTGCCAGAGCTGAGTCCCTTAGTAAAATCCCTGATTTTTGTTTTTGTTTGGGGTTTTTGATCACAATAAACTAATATGAATACCTTTATTTCTCATTGGGGAAATTGCATTATTCCAACAGCTCAAGAACAGAGGACAGCAGCAGTAGCACAGAAAAAGATCCCACACGAGAGAATAATTGTAAATTAAGATGATCAAGGTAATTATTGCACATAATAACGATAGTAGTAGTAATATTGTACATGTTGGTGATGATTTTGGTCTTGGAATGTTACAGATGTATGGGTTCCATATTAGCAGTTACCATTAGCCAGAAATAGCAGCTCTAAAAATAGCAGTTCAGAAAGTTTAAAATACATTTTATTCGACCCAAAGTCACCTTAAAAAGAAAAATCAGAAAGAAGATATTTAAAACAAACAACACGTAAGAGCACAGCTGTACCGTACATAACAGCTAAATTCAGTTAAAATCTCTAAAGTGAATATTTCTTCTTGAACAGATGTGTTTTGAGCTGTGTCCTAAATAGAGTATACGACTCAGTGTTCCTAACAATTGTCTATTTGCATAAATTCAGAAATAAAATAATTCCCATGCAGCTTCAACATCAGGTATTAGTCCAAGTCTATTCAAGTTAACCAATTGTAAATCCCTCCTAAATGGATCACTATTAAATGCTTTCACGTTAAATATCCAAATACGTTTAGGACGAATATGAGGTATAGTCATTTTCCATACACAATCAATTACAGGTCAACAATCAGAAAGGACACCAGACTATTGTTCTAGTTGGGTGTAACCAATATCCAGTCAAGTTTTAACTAACCTGCCCGATTCTTGTTGGATCTTTGATAAGTTGAGTAAAATTTGATAAAAGCAAATTTCGTTCTTGTAATGTAGATTAATTCATTCATTTATTTATTTAGGACAGTGCATGTTAATGAATGTAGGTTATAGCCTAAGGCTAGTCTGTTGTAGCTGGATCAGTCCAGTTTAAATTAAAATCCCCCATTAAAACAATTTCCCCTTGGTCACCCTGAGATGAAACAGTGGCTATAATGTTCTTAACAGAATTCAATTTTGGAGATAGAGGTGGCCGATATATGTTGCAAGTTATCAAATGCTTATTTTCATGCACAATAACTAACAAAAAAAACCTTCAAAATGTATTGGTTTCACTTCAGGAACAATACTTTGTAATTTAAGATTAGAGGAGACATAAGTAGCAACCCCACCGCACCTGGATCCTTTGTCTGCCCTACAAACAACAAAATTTTCAAGGTTAAATTAAAAGTCGGTGACAATTTTATTAGCCATGTTTCCGATGAAGTTATTATGGGATTGTTATAAACAAGCCATGCTCTCAATTGAATCAGAAGGGAATGGTAAATGGTAAATGGCCTGTATTTGATATAGCGCCTTCTAGAGTCCTGAAACCCCCCAAGGCGCTTTACAACACAAACAGTCATTCACCCATTCACACACACATTCACACACTGGTGGGGATGAGCTACAATGTAGCCACAGCTGCCCTGGGGCGCACTGACAGAGGCGAGGCTGCCGAGCACTGGCGCCACCAGTCCCTCCGACCACCACCAGCAGGCAATGTGGGTTAAGTGTCTTGCCCAAGGACACAACGACAGTGACAGACTGAGCGGGGCTCGAACCTGCAACCTTCCGATTACGGGGCGAGCACTTAACTCCTGTGCCACCGTCGCCTGCAGAAGGTACGTACCATTTACTAATGCTTTGTATATCAAAGGTGAGCGATGATGTCACACCCAACACTGATTAATTGCCCAAGCTGCAGAGTGCACAACACAGTCTGAGACACAGTAACTCTAGTGCTAAACAGAGTAGCCATCCAGGTACATACCACAGTTGGAGCAGAGCCGATCACCCGAAAAACGCAGCCTGAGGACACGGGCTGGTAACACGTAGCGGTATACTAAGACCAGCTGTTTCCTGAAATTACTTCCTCGCCGGAGGAGCTCCCCTTTTATAGCAGGAGCGCCCTCCTACGTACGAAGGGCGTACTGTTCTAGACCAATAAAATTGGAGCAGGTATTTCATACTGCTACATTCCACCCCCCCACCCCCCACAGGAATCGTTGTCCCAACGATTAACAAAACTGAAGGGCTCTAATCACTCCAAGGTCTAAAAACTTGTGCCGCAATGCTCAACCCTGGGGGCGCCACAACCCGTACCCCAACATCACCCACCGCCCGTGGAAGATGGTGCACGTTTGAGTGCTGGCCTGCGGTTGAGCGCTGTGTCCGACGTAGATGCACAATGGGGGCAACCGCCTGCACCACTAGGTCGCCAGCCGGTGCAAACGGTGACCCTCCCACACTAGGTTGCTGCTCTACTGTAGGACCAGATTCCTGCTGGTCCTGTTGTACTCTGGGCAGTGATGGCTCAGGGGGTCCTGCGGCACCAGCAACCCTCTTAGGACTCAACTGATGGATGTCAGTCCTTTCTAACACCAGGTCGTCGTCCTCCAGAGATTCCTCCGTCCTTTGCTCCTGCACCGTTTAGGAAGGATAGCCCACTGCTACTGGTGATCTGGTCCATACCACTGGTTTCAACATTGAGCGATGAACAGTTTTACACTTTTGATCATCGTCCACAGGTGCGACTGTATACACCGGGCCTTCCCCTCTAGGAGCCCTCACCACCTTATACACTACTGAAACCCATACGTCCTGGATTTTATGACGCCCCTTGGAGCCCAGCTGCCTGACCAAGACAAACTGACCTTCCATTAGTCTGACTTCCCTTACCTGTTGGTCATGACTTCTCTTTCTACGTTCAGCAGCTTCCCTTAGGCGTTCGTTAGCTCCCTCAAAGGCTACCTTAAGCCTTCTCTGATGCTCCTGAATCCACTGGTGTACACTGCCCCCTACAGGTTCCTCCACTTTTCCCAGCGGAAAATCCACTGGGAGTCTAGGTTCTTGTCCAAACATCAAGAAAAACTGGAGACTCTCCTGTCGCCTGATGAGGTGTTGTGTTGTAACAATACAGTAACTGCGGCAGACAAGAATTCCAGTCTCGTTTCCTAGAAACAGGTAACGTCTGCAGCAGACGGTGTAGTGTCCTGTTAAATCTCTCGCACTGCCCATTACCTGCAGGGTGGTATGGGGTAGTGCGCGTTTTCTCAATGTCATATAGGCCACACAACTGACGGATGATGGTGCTCTCAAAGTTCCGCCCCTGATCAGAGTGGATGCGGGCGGGCACTCCGAACTTTGAGAACCACTCCATGACTAACACCTGAGCCACCGTAGATGCGTGCTGATTGCTGGTGGGAACCGCTAAAGTGTATTTACTAAATACATCCGTTAGCACTAGAACATTTTCCCACCCACCGCAGGAATGTTCTAACACAGTGTAGTCCATGGCCAAGATCTCATTTGGTCGGGAGGCCAACAAGTGACCCATGAAACTACCTGTAGCTGCGGATCATAAAATTAGAATATAATGGAAAAAGTAGAATTATTTCAGTGAATCCATTAGAAAAAGTTAAACTTGTATATTAGATGCGTCCATTGAACACAGACTGATATATTTCAAATGATTATTTCTTTAATTTTGATGACTAAAACAAACAACTAATGAAAATTCCAAATTCAGTGTCTGAAAATATTAGAATAAGACCAATGCACAAAAAGAGATTTTAGAAATTTTTGGGCAACTGAGAAGTATGGACATGAAAAGTATGAGGATGTGGAGCTCTGAATATTTAGTTAGGGGTGTGGTACAGTTTGGCAGAGCTGTTGTAGGAGCCATATGTGTCATTTCTTTTTGTGCACTTGAGAGGAGGCTTGGCCTCATGTTATTGGTTAATTGCTTGTGGAAGCACCAGCCTACTTAAGCCAACACAGATTGGACTCAGGTGTGGCTGGATGGGACAAACAGTTTTTTACTGTGTGGCGAGGACTGTGGCTGGATGTAAAGGACTCTGCGGACTGTCATTGGGGCAAGTAACGCATTCACTGCAAACCAATTTAACGGCTGTAAATGGATCCTGGACATTCTGGAACAAGACAAGTAATAAACATCATCAGAAATAAACTCAAGCTGCATTTCTTAAAGCACACGTAAAGACCACCCGCAACAGCTACCAGGTAGTGTCAGTGTATAGGGCACTGGCGCTTTATTTCAAGGTAAAAAACTGTTCCGTCGGCGAAGGAAGGTTGGCGTCCTCTGCAATCAAGGCAGCAGAGACGTAACTGGATCAGCTGTTTCCTGATTGCTGGAGGAACAGCGCGGGTCTGGAAGAAGCACGGAGCGTGGAGCGGTCATTGGGACAGAAGGCGTTTCTGCGTGGGATCTGGCTGTCCTTCCCTCATCGTGGAACGAGCAGCACATCAGCAGACAGCGGCGGGCGTTCTGCCACGTGGGCAGACGTTTCAGCGTTGGATCCGCTGAGTTGTGGATGTAATGTACTACTCTCTGAATGATTTTTTTCAGGGATCCCAATGAGGAATGTATTACTGTAGTCTATTCTGGCTTGAGGCCCAGAAAGAGGTGGCTTATGGGCCTAATGTAGCTAAGATCTAGGGTAGAGGACTTCCACCAGGAGTACAAAACTGACATCTTTGATGTAAAGACTACAAGGGTCCTTTAGATACTCGAGTTGGTAAATTAGCTCTTCATGTCTTGTGCAGACTCATGTGTCTGTTTAAACTTTTCTTCTGGCAAAATCTGTGTCCACAAAGCCCACAAGCAAAAGGTTTCTTTCCTGTGTGGACTGTCATGTGTGTATTTAAAGTTTTCTTCTGACTAAATCTTTGTCCACAAAGCTCACAAGCAAAAGGCTTCTGTCCTGTGTGGACTCTCGTGTGACTGTTCAAGTACGACCTTTTGTAAAACCTTTTTCCACAGTGCCCGCAAGCAAAAGGTTTATGTCCTGTGTGAACTTTTACATGACTGGTTAAATATGACCTCCTGCTAAATCTTTTTCCGCAGTGCCCACAAGCAAAAGGTTTATGTTCTGTGTGGACGTTCATGTGACGAGTTAAATATGTCTTGTCACTAAATCTTTGTCCACAAAGCTCACAAACAAAAGGTTTCTGTCCTGAGTGAGCTCTCAGGTGTTTGTTTAAACTTGGCTTTTTAGTAAATCTTTGTCCACAAAGTTCACAAACAAAAGGTTTTTGTTCTGTGTGGAAAATCTCATGACTCTCTAAATGTGATTTTGAAACAAATCGTTTTCTACAGTAATGACAACTATATGATTTCAGTTTCCTGCGTGAGTCTACGAGTTGCTTCACACCATCAAATTTCTTATTAACCAAACCATCTGAAGAACTTATTTCTGAATGACCCATCACCCTCAAATGTATCTGGAGAGACCACTTTTGGACAAATTGTTTACCACATTCTGGGCAGCTAAATATTGAGTCATTGTCTCTTTCTCCAGTTTCGGGCCAGAAGTCCGACAGATCAGAGTCAGATGTCTGTTCATGAGGGTTTAGATCTGAATTCCTGCTAGTTTCTCCTTCTCCACCTGTTCCTGCTGTCATCTGGTCAGCTGAGCTGCTGGTTGGAACATCTGTCTCTTCTATTTGTTGCTGATGAAGCTGTGATAACACAGGTTTCTCTGCACCATCCTCACTCTTTATAGAAACTGCAGTGAATGGAAACCTGACGGCATCAGTCTCCTGTTCCAATTGGAGCTGCTCTCTCTCCAGACTGGTCCAGAGTTCCTTCAGTTCCTCCTTTATGTGGAGGTGCTCTGGGTTCTGCTGGTCCACATCAGCATTCTGTTCTTCAGGATCTTCTTCTACCAGTGCCATCGTTAGGACAGCTGTAGAAAACAGAAACATGTGATGTGAATGACTGTAACCTTCTATTCACACATATAACAACAGTTGTATAATTGCTTCAAGTTGGTGAAATCTGAACTGACTCAAAAAACATGGAATAACCTCCACAAATTCAACACTAGACACATGCTCCTTCTACTTAAGGTAAAGTGGCCGGTTTTTATTAGGGATGCTCCATATTGGCTTTTAAAAAAAAAACAGATATTTGCTATTGTCGAACGTTTAATTTCCAATATCAATATAAACCAATACCAAACTCCCCTAATGGAAAAAAGGGTTTCTTATATCACATCTTCTCTCATGAATGCTTAAGCTTTAAAAATCATTTGTGCAAAATGACAACCATTTCCATCTTCGTTAGTAATAGAAAAATTGTCATGTTGAAATTTGTCTCCAACAGCAGCAGCGGAATGACATTCTCCTTGAGATAATCATGACCAATGCTCTGTCATGCCTTCTGGCCAAAGATTATTCTTAATTTCATGATGGGAACAAGTTCAAAATGTGAATGAGTGAGCCCTCTTAACTCAGACCGATCACAGAAGTATTTCCGTTTCCTCCGCTGCCGATGTTTTTGCATCTCACATTTAGACAAAACAGGAGGTCCAATTGTAGTAGCAGCAAGGACCAAGTGTTACTTTGCACGTGTTGCAGCTCCATGTTTCCATTAAAATAATTTTTTGATCACAAATTCAGACGTTTGTAAGGTATTAAAATCATAATCATTAAATGGCTGCTTTTGCTGCTCGTCATGTTGGATTTCTGATTACTAAATACGTGCGTCAAATTGGTCTAAAATGATCACGAGAGCCACTTCCCTTTCTCATTACCCTCAAAACAACTAGTCCAGAATTAAAACAACGATCGTAATAAAACAGCATTACTAAAAGGAGAAACAATTTACTTTTAAAACCAGTATGAGTGCAATATTTTATGAAGCAATTAAGTTCCCACAAGAGGGTGGAGCGAGATTAAACTAAAACGGAGTTCACCTGACGGCCTATTTTGGCCCTGTTGTCTCTGTGATTTAGGTCTTTTGGCTGAAAACTGAAAATGCACTTATGTCATTTTCATTTTCGCCCAAAGGAACAATAATAAACCATTTAATGTATGCAGATGAGTTGGTGATCTTCTGTCCATACAGTGCAGGCTTTCAGCAGCTATTGAAGGTTTGCTCAGTATGGGTCAGAGTTTGACATCAACTTTAATGCCCGAAAGAGCAATCTTTTAATTGTGAGAAGTAAGGATGACAGTAAGCTGGTATTTCCAGACTTCTTTGTATCAGGTTTTGAAGAACCCAACGTGATTAAATATCTGGGACACCACATTTCAGCTGATCTGACAGATGATGTGGACATCTCCAGACGGTGCCGCCTACTGCATGTGCAGGCTGATGCATGTAACGTCCAAAAGGGTCAATTTTCACCTGGGTGTCTGTTGTCTTATTTGTTGGGATGGACATTTTGGATTTATTTTATGTTTATGTGGGCTTTACCTCAAAAGGATCTTGAAATGTCATCTCTACACAGATCTTACTTCACAAACCAGGGATGGGGAGACGAGACGAGACGGGACCGGACGAGACGGACCGGACGAAACGAACCGGACCGACCGACCGACGGACGGACGGACAGATAGATAGCACCTAAACTCGAGTGTGCTAGTGGTCCACAGTGGTGCTATTGTCGAGAGTCAAGAGTCTGATAGCATGTTGGTTTGTGCATCTGGATTTTGCTCTGTGTAAAGAGGTTTCATCAAACCTGTCTGGGAATCAAAAGGGTACCTAAACAGTGGATTTGTCCCACCTGTAGAAAAAATCAAATCACAAAAGAACAGCTAGTCCAACAGTTGATGGACAACTTCAATGTTCCTGAATCTGTACAAATACCACATTTCTTTAACAGTTTATTTTTCAGTCTTCTGTATTGAAAAATGTATGTAGTGTTTACACTGATCTTAAATGCAAATCAAATTGTAAGCACACTACTTGTAGCCTACTGGATGGGTACAACTGATTCACATACATTTGTGAGAGCACAACACACCTTCACAGTTTTATCTAGATGCATCACATCACTTTCTTTGTCAATGTCAGTAAATGTGATGGGTACGGAGCTTTGCAATAAAATGTATTTCTGACGAACAACTCCCATGACCCTTTCAATGTGTATCCTGAGTGATGCTAAGCATTGGGTGCTTTCAAGGTCTTTCAAGGTCTAACTGTCTTTTACCGCGGGTAAAAGCTGGAATCTTTGTCAGCTTGGAAAGATTGTACAGACTGTCTCACGTTAAAGCCCCTGTCTGCCAAAACTAGATCTCCTGGAAGTAAGTGTGATCAAATTTACTATTTTCTGTGATGAACTTGTCACTTGTGCGGCCTCCCCACCCACTAGAAATAAAATAAATAGATCCCTGTGGGCTAATGGCAATCAAATACTTCATAGTGTGATGTGGTTTGTATGTAGAATAACACTGGGCACGGGCTAAAAGATTACTTGGCTTTTTAATGATTATTTCAAAGCAGTCAATAATACAGACAGTTTTCTCAAAGTGTTTGTTACAAAATGCATGTGGTAGAGTTTGTCTTAAAATATCTCTTTCAGGCCAGACGATAAGACTTGGAACTAATCTACAGTACATCACACCATTACAGTGCTTGAAAAGTTTTGAAACTGTGGTGGAATCAACTCCAAAATAAAAAGCCAAAAACTCAAAGCTTAAATTCATTAATGGTCAACACAAGTTGCTGAAATAATGTTAAGGAAGATTTCATTTTAAGAAGTGTGAAAACAACATTGAAAAGAGCCATCAGAATTGAAAATGTGGGCAATCCAGTCAACATTAGAACTTTATCACTGTTTTGCAGAGCAGATTAATTTAGTTCAGTTTTAGACATGCTCTCTTTAGTAGCTGATTTTCAGCCCTTAAGGCTTGAGATGCGCCGAGCTGTGGGGAGGGGAGAACCAGGTGGAAAACATCGGTCTCCCGAGAGCTCCACAAGTCGATAGTTGGAACCCAGCTCCACCAACATGTTATATTTCAACCCATTTTCTAAAGTGCAGCATTATATTAAATGCACTGGGTTTACCCTATTACATTTAAATTTCATGGTTAAACAGTACATGTTAAAATCTAAGCTCAGCTCGGCAGTGACCTAAAATACATAAATATAATTTTACTTACCGAAAAAAAATGAAGTGGAGACTCCTTGGACGCTCTATTAGTGCAATTAATGCCACAGCAAGTCATTTTGTCCAACAATTGCACAAATAATATCCAAAAAAGAAAACACAAACACAGAGACTCAAAATCCCGGAACAGTTTCCAGGCCAGACCGAGGCTCTACTGAGGCCTTTCCACGGAGCTAGCTCTGTGGTCACGTGGGTCTGATGCTCATTAATTATACAGAATTTTAGACTTTTAATACACTTAAACAGAAGAGTGAGAAAAAAATTCACCCCCTCAGAGTTGTCATGAGTGTAAACTAGATCATTTAAACCAAAAACATGTTTTGGTACCAGGTAGGGCTGGGCGATATGACGATTTTAGACCGTTTTACGATCTACACATCTGACGGTCTGTCATTTTTGAGAGACCTTTTTATCACGATTCACAGCTCTGCTGTTGAATTTCTGCCTCTGAATGAAAATGGAACTTACCCCAGGCGAATGACACGCCTTTGTTTGACCCTTAACCAATCAGAGTGAGTCATAGTAATATATTAGTGCCCCGCTTGTTTTCACCTGTGTGTGAACAAACATGGCTTCGCCGTGGCTGAGCGACAACGAGGTTTTCGTTCCGAAGAGGAACGCAGGGTTTCCTTAGCGCGCGGCGCTAACAACTTAGTGACATGACATGTCTCGGAGAAAGCGTAAAAACACGTTGGACGCTTCTTCTAAAGCAGGAAAATAACGCCGCTTCTTAAGCAGAGCACGACGCCGCCTCGACTCGTTCACCCTCTGCCGAGCCGGTGTCGGTACCGGACTGAGCTCGGTCACTGAGTCGTTGGAGCTGCCCCGTGACTGCCTGATGGAAAACCAGCGGGTTTCATCAGACTCGTAGTTTCTTGTTTTTGCTGGGACCCCCTGTATTTTACCGCTCCCTCCTGCAGTCTTCCCCTATTAACATTTAAAATGATTCTGTAAACTCCGTGTATCAATAGAAACAATCTCTGCCTCTGCCAGCTGCAGTAAATGTAGTCTCCAAATAATAAGAGGTGCATTCATCTGTGTATCTCCTTTGATCCGCATTAGTGATATTTTCAGCACCAGAACAGGGAAGCAAAGAAAGATTCCTGAGTTTGTTAGTAATTTTGTTTATTAGGTGCATCTAACTTGTTCTATTTTTCTCTGAAATGAGACCAAATCAGTGCTTCTATGGGTTGTCTCCACTCTGCACTGGAAATTTTTACTTTATTTAGAGACTTGTTGCAGAAAATATTCAGAATGCGCAGTTTTTTGCTACCACAAGCGATCTCTGGTCCAGCCGCACATCAGAGCCGTATTTGAGCTTAACTATCCACTACATGAGCAACTGGGAGCTACATAGTATTTTGAACAAGTTAATGTTTGCACAATACGTTTGCAATTGACATGTTTGCACTTTAAATATGTTTACGATTCTAATTTATGTTAAGTTACTTGAAAAACGAGAAAAACTGATTTTTGTAATTGTTTCTCTCTGGGCTTTTATCATCTCTGGTGTGAGTTTAAAATATAAGTGTGTTAGCACTGTGTTGATTATCCCTAATATGAATAAATATTTGTTTATTCAATGTTTCTCTCCTTTAATACGCAATTGAAGTTATGCTATCCATGGATAAAAAATTGTGATAAAATCGAAATCGTGATAAAATATTGGAAAAATCGTGATATTCTATTTTTGCCATATCGCCCAGCCCTAGTACCAGGCTGTAAACTTGTTTATTTCTGCTGTGAAAGTTGTATTTTTAACATGGGAGTCAATGAGGATTTGCTCGCTTCTGACACCAGCCCCCAGTGGATGAGGGTGGAACTGCAATTTTTGTCACTTCCGCGTTGGCCTCAATTTTTCACCCGCATTGTGGGGGCTTGGCGCTAACCAGTCAGCCAAAGGGCGATCCCTTAAGCTAAACTGGATAAAAGCTTTTTTAATACAACCACATTCTATATGGTTCCACATACCAAAATATATTTTCCAAAAGGTTGGAGGATTAGAATTCCTGTTAAAATGTGACTTTGAAATATCTAAATTACCAATCAAACTATCTGACTTCCAAAAACAAATTCTGCTCATTCTGGAAAATGATATTCAGCCACAACTTTACACCGCATAGCTCCACCTTGTGGAATAATAGAGCCATGGTAATTAATAGGAAGATTATATTCAAAAAAGAATGATATGACAAAAAGATTTTATGTGTGACAGATTTGATGGATAAAAATGGCAATTTGTTACAATTTGAATGTTTTGTCAAAAAATTTAATTTTAAATGCTCCGTTAGAGAGTTTAATCAAATCAGTAGAGCTGTTCCACTTCCCTTAAAATTCATGATTAAAAATACCTTGCTTAATTCAAATGTGGTGATTAAACTTCCTGAGTTGAAAATTGGCAAATTTAAATTAGGTGAACAAAAATGTAATAACAAAGTACTTGGAAGTATGTTTAAAAATAGTTATTCTATGATATTGACAAATCAACGAAAATAAAAATCACAGGAAAGGAAACTACATTAACAAAGCCATATTGCAGCTTTCTTAAATGGCCAATTGCACCCAAGTTGAAAGAAATTAAATTCTAAATAATACATAATATCTATCCTGCTGCCGAAACATTAAGAAAAAGATTTTATTTTGAAGTGAATCAGTGTGTCTTTTGTATGACAGAATGTGAAACTATTGGGCACCTTTTCTTCTCGTGTTCAGTAACAATTGGTTTTTGGGAGGATGTTTATCGATTATTAAATATTGAGAGAAATGATGTATGGCTTAACAAATCTAAAGTGTTGATCTACATGGATGCTCTTCCAAAAAAGATATCCAAAATGGTGAACGTTATTTTCATCATGGGAAAATACCATATACATAAAACTAAATGGAACAACAGCAAGCCTAACATTAACCATTTTAAAAATGAAATAAAACAATTTATAACATCTCTAAAAGTAGTATCAGAAAATAAGCAATCTATAACTGAGTTGTACGAAACAATGTCTGAGTTTCTTGTTCTTTAAATTACAGTCCAATGAATCAAACATGTTTGAAACATAATGCTGAAATATCAACCTCTGAACATTTTTTTGTTGATGATATTTTGTTTTTATTTTATTATTATTTTGCATCATAATTTATTTTATGGTATAGTGTCATGTGGTAATTGTTGCAAGTTCTAAATATAATTTTTATTTTCCTCAAGTGAGGTCATTTGTATTTGCTTTATTCTTCAGTACGTTGAATGTAGGTTACATTGTAAACTGAAAATATGTGAAAACGAAATATAACGTTTAAAAAGGGGCGTGTTTTGTAGGGGCGTGTTTTAGCATTAACACGTCTCACAGTCCTGACGTCATCAACCCCCGCCACCAAAGAACATCAGCTGAGGCAAGATAACTAAGTCAATAGAATAAACCACACGTGCCATCCTTCAATCTAATCTCATTATTCATAACCCTAAAACCACACACACTAGTAGTTGTGTACCTGTATCCATGTTGTCCAGATCCAGATGATGACTCAGTGCCAGAACCTGAAGTGGTAGCAGGTCTGCTTTAGCCGTGTTTAGCTAACAGCTGCAATAGAAACAAAGCAGCTGATGAAGTTCTGAGGCTTTTCCGTCGGAGAGTGTGAGCAGGATGGATCAGAGAGCGAGCAGCGATCCTGACCTGCATCATGACCAACTCAGATGGCCGAGTCTGATAGAGGCAAACTCTTCAATCTGATGAAAGCAGCAACACGAGCGCGTTTCTCAGATGCCAAAGGAACAGCAGCAGATGAGGGGGCAGCAAGATGGCGGACTGACCTTACGCATCCGTCTGAGCTCCTCTTAAAGTCCCGACGCTATGAATTGAACTGATAAAATTCCAATCTTGAAAGTCACTTGGATAAAATCTCAGCACAAAACATGAAGAAAACAAGGACACAAACCCCCAGACAGCGAGGAACCTCCAGCTGGATACGGCTAATTCCTGCAGCAACAAGATGGACAAATAGGTGACAACTGCTGGAAACACCCCTGAAAACCCACACATGGAGAAAAAAAACCAAAGGCATGCCTGATGATAACGACGATAACACGTCAACTGACATTATGGCTATTGACTCTCTCGAATAGGTACAGAAAACACTTGTGCAACCTGCACAAGGAACATTACAAACAGGCCAGAGGGTCTTAAAGCATATTGCGATGTGTAAAAAAAGAGGACAAGAATAAAATTAAACTCATGCTCAGATCCTTCAGAAGTTGAAATGTTCTTATAGCCTTTGTGCTCTTCACATGTTCAATTGTTTCATAATACAGTTTCCAGTCCACAATAAATATTTTAAAGCAAGGATGTGAATTAGACCATTTGCATTTGTGGATATGAAATTTTCCAAGGATGACAAACAGTTAATTACCGGTAACATACATTACATTTTTGGACAAACTATGAAAATCACAATATAACATTACACCAAAAATTCTTATACTGATGTTGACTTTCAATTTTGTGACAATAAATTCTTCCAGTTCAGACCAAAATCTTTTTGTGTATAAATAGTGATAAAATAAATGAAATATTGTTCCTCTACTTGATTGGCAGAATGTACACGACTCTTCCATATTTATTTTGAATCTTTAAAGTATATCTTTTACAGGGTAAATGTGGTGCAAGATTTTAAATGAAACTTCTTTAATTGTATTATTAATGCAGTATTTAAGTATTGTAGTATTGGCCTTCTTCCAATTTAGGTAACCCATGGTTGAATACCAAAATAACTTTGCAGCAGTTGGGACCGAACAAGAAATTTGGTTTCTAACATATTTATTAGTACATCTTTCCCTTGTAATCTCTACAGCTCCAACAAAAATTCTATTAGTTTCAGCATTATGTTCAAATGTCACGCCTTTTAGGATCTGTAGTGACCCTGCAGGGATTGCATCAATTACCACTGCGTATTCCTTCGGCGTCACTGGGAAATTGAAGAACTGCAGAAATTCTGAATATGACATTAGAAAACCATTTTTATTCAGTAACTGACCTACTAACAGGATTCCTCTGTCAAACCATGTCCGATAAAACAAGGATTTCTTTTTAAAGAGGATATCTTTGTTGTTCCAGATAAAATACCTATGTGGGCTAAAATTATGTTTATACATCAAGATCCAGGATAACAGGGCTTGTTTATGGAACTCAGCTAATTTCAAGAGAATTTTATCAATCGAAAAATTTCATTTCAGCAAAAAGTTTATGCCACCGAGGGTATTAAATACAAATGCTGGAAAAGCGTTCCAGTTAATGTTAGGATTTCTTAAGAATTCGATGAGCCATTTGATTTTAAACGTGTTATTTACAATATTAAAATCTAGTACATTCAGACCACCTTGCTCTCTATGTCCCGTGATAACATCTTTTTTAAGATAATGAGGTTTTTTCCTCCAGTTGTATAATATTTTATCTATTTTTTTAATTGTAGTTTTTTTATGTCTACTGACAAGGTAACCTATACAGAGCGTGATATGCCTTCTGCCTTTGATATTACAACTCTGCCAAATAAAGACAAGTCTCTCATGAACCATGAATTAAGTTTATATTGTGTGTTTTTTTAACAATTGGATCAAAGTTTAACTTGTGACATTCCTCCTTATTTTTACATATTATAACTCCAAGATAAGTTACTGTCTTATTAACCGGTATACCATCAAAGCTGGTCAAATTGCAGTCCTTTAATGGAAACAAGACTGATTTATTAATATTAATTTTCAGTCCTGATACTTCACTAAATTTATTAATGTAGTTTATTGCCGTTTCAATTAGATTTTTATCCCTTAAAAAATGGCTGTATCATCTGCAAGTTGGCAGATTTTAAACTTTTTCCCGACAGCATTTATTCCTGAAAAAGGTGCCATTTTTATGAGTGTAGCCATTGTCTGAGAAACTAAGAGAAATAAGAATGGAGACACTGGGCATCCTTGTCTGATACCACGAGATACATTAAATCTTTCAGATGTGCCTGTAACAAAACTAGAACACCCGTTATATAACGTTTGAATTGCATTATGAAAGTAAGTACCGAAGCCAAAGAAGGAAATGGATTCTAGTATAAAGTTATGCTGTATAGTGTCAAAAGCTTTATTAAAATCAATGAATAGTATGAAACTATCATTTGGAATGAGTTCGCTGTAATCTATCATGTCTAATATTAACCGTATATTATTGCTCATATGTCTGTTGTGCATAAATCCAGATTGCTCTTCATCTCTAATTTGGTTCAATCCATGTTTAAGTCTTTTGGCAAATATCAAAGCTAATAATTTGACGTCATTATTCAGTAAACTTGTTGGTCTCCAATTTTCAATGTACAAGTTATCCTTATTTGGTTTGGGAAGTAAGGTAATCATACCCTGTTTCATAGTCGGAGGAAGTTCACCTTTCTCAATGGCTTCTTCAAACACAGCTAGCAAAAAGGGAGAGTTTTTCATTGAACTCTTTTTAAAATTCTCCTGTTAAGCCATCATTTCCAGGCACTTTATTTTCCTTTAATAGTTTAATACATTCCACAAGTTCAGGTAAGGAAATCCCTTTTTCTCAGACGTCTCTAAATTCTTCATTAATTTTCTTAGCATTTGTGGAAATGTTTTCCAAAAAGGTCTCTATACCAGAACCTGTGGAGGCTGATGAATATAAATCCTGATAAAAGCAGCAGCATATTGTAATAAAAGTAGCCGTGGGCAGCACGGGCAGAATATCTTGCCCTCCAGTCAGAACCTGAACACACCACCAGTAGGCAACGACTTATAAAAGACACACTTTATTGCACAACCAATAATAAAACACAACGATAAAACACCATGGCCCAAGCCCTCTCTTCTAAAACCAACTGTCCAGCATGAGTCACATAAGCAGCGGTACTTAGCTGTCACGGATGGTGTGACCCCCGTCCCCGGGGTCTGAGCTTCCAACGCCGTCCAACGCCCCGGGGTGTAGCTTGCGAGGACGGCGGGTAAATCCACAACATAAGTCCACTGCCAGAGTCCGTAGCGGCAGATGTCGGCGCGGCCTTGGCATCACCTATGCCCAGCCCTAACTGTCTAAAGAAGGCGACCAGCCTTCCCTCCTGGCGCTGGAACACTAAAGCCCCATTCCCACCTGTACCGGGTCGGCCCGGGCCGGGTAGCCCCAGTCGGCCCCAGCCTGGCCCGGTTGATTCCACACATCCTTGCCTTAAGCCCATGTGGGCTGATTCTACCCACCAATCAGAGGCTTGCTCTAATGGAAGGTGTGAATGGGCTGATTCTACCCACCAATCAGAGGCTTGCTCTAATGGAAGGTGTGAATGGGCTGATTCTACCCACCAATCAGAGGCTTGCTCTAATGGAAGGTGTGAATTTGCTGTCAGCAGTGGGCGTGTTGGCCCTGGTCGGCCTGAAGCAGTACCCCTCGGGAAGAGGGCCGAGAATGAGCCTTGGTTGGCCCGGGAAAATTCCAGGCCACCCAGATATGTAAACAACCTATGCTACCCGGCCCGGGCCGACCCGGTACAGGTGGGAATGGGGCTTAAACACCTGTTCAGCTATCTTCGTCGCCGGCAGCCCTACCCGGCTGCGAACGACCCCACCCCCCCAAAGTCCGATGCCACCATGCCAGGTCGACCACGCGCCCCTCTCAGTAGGTCTGTCACCTTTTTATCCTCCCTGGCCTCGTTATCCATAACGAGGACCAGCTGGTGTCCAATCACCACACCCTCAGAGCCCGGCTGCTTCCGTCTTCTGCCCATCACAATATTTTGAGATTATTTTCTGGTCGCTCGTAATATTTCCATTTACTGACAAATTGCTTATTGTATTATATTCTGCATGTCCCCTCTCTAATCCAAAAAAATACTTTGTATTTTTCTCTCCTTTTTCCCATCCATTTGCATCGGGATCTGACAAAGGCACCTTTAGTTTTTTCTATGTAAATTTCATCTAGTTTACTTGGTAATACAGATTTTCTTTCTCTTTTTCAGTAAGATTACCATTAGATGTTATCTGTAAACTTAAAATTTCCTTAATAACTCTTGATTCATTTTCTCTTTTTTCCTTTGCTAAACTCTTCCCCCTTTTTTATAGCCAAAATCTGAATTTCAAACTTTGTTAATTCTCAATTTTGTCCATAGTTACTGTAATTACAAGCTTGTTTCCAAAATTTATCAATGATCATACCAATTTCTAGCTTAAATTCCAAGTGATTAAGTAATGAATTGTTAAATTTCCAGTAACTGGGAAAATACTTCTGAGATAAACTCTCATTCAGGTAAATTTTAATAAGTATAAGTTTATGGTCTGTTAAGATGGCTGGTTCAGGTGGAGCTGAGGGTGGGGCTGTAAGGCTGGGATTAAATGACGACACCCGGTCGAACTAGCTGTAAGCTAACCTGAAGCTAACCCAAAGCTAACATGGAGGTGGGAGCTAAGCTCATCGATATAATATACGTGGACATCTTCTTTCCATAGGCTCCAATATCACGTTTTTGATCCCAAATGGGAGGTGGCCACCACCGCCATTTTGACCGTGTCACAGGTTCCGTCAAGCCCAGACAATTCCATAAAAGGGAAGAGAGGAGGAGCTGAGGGTGGGGCTGTAAGGCTGGGATCAACTGACGACACCCGGTCGAACTAGCTACAAGCTAACCTGAAGCTTTATCAAAACCAGACTGAGAAGTTGCCTGTCTGCCAGCAAGCTGGAAGCATTTATGTTGATGGCCACTGAAAAGGATGTCCTTGTGAACCTTGAAATTGACACAGTGATTGACAGAGTTGCAGACAAGAGTGAATTACTGAAGAAACTACTTTTGTAAGGGGAGATTTATGAACAATATAATTGTGTTAAAGTAGTGAATTACATTTTGTGACATAAAAGAATGAAATTTTTGCTTTGTTTTGTCTTCTCTCACTAGGTTCGCTTGCTGCTTTCAGTTGTAAAGTTCATACTTGTTCAGTTTCTTTGTCTTGCTACATATTTGAGGATTATCGGGGGCCATTCAACAGTTCTCAACCACTATGCACCTTTTATTAGACTTAAGTCAAAAATATCTTTTTGGTTTGTGTATTAATCACTTTTTTAATCAACCTGACTCTTCTTCTTTAAGGCTACCCTGTCCACTGGGCCCCAGGGATGTTCCAAGTGTGTGTCTTTCATTAGTGTGGACTTCACAAGCATTTTTCTACATTTGTGAGTTTACTACACTGAACACGCTGTTTTGTGTTGTTAACATTCAACTGGACAGTTCTTAAGTCCACTGCCTTTACTGTGTGACTGAAATAGATGCAGCCAGCCAGGGCTGGCCAGAGGTCTTTAGCTGAACTAAATCTGGGACCCGGTTAGGAACATCAGAACTTCTAACAGCATCTCAATGCAGATCTTTTGGAATATGGGAGAGGGGGACAAAAGTTAAAAAGCACAGATAATTGGTGATTGAGACTGAGATGTATTTCTGAACACCCTGAGCTCAATCACCAAAACTGTTAGATTAGCCATCAAACTATGAAGATTATATTTTTTATAAAGTAAGCTTAAATGAACGTATATATTTTTTCTTCATTTATTAACATTGAAACAGTCAAATGAAGTTTCACATGATTCTTATTAAACTAGTTTAAAATTGCACATCTTTTCTCTTGTTACAGTTCAAGAATTTACGGGACCTCGGATGGTTTGGGGGCCCTGTGGAGCGGCTTTATGTTCGTCTATTCTTCAGAGTGGCTCTGAATGCAACCAACCATTCTTTCAGTTTGACACATTAGGGCACATCTGGAGTGAAGTTTTGAACTTTCCAGATGTGGAGTTGACATGCATTTCCTCTTTTCTGTTGTGAGTACACTGAATACTGCTTATTTCCATTCTAGAAGAGACTGTATCAGAATCATTTAGAATGCTAACGTAAAACTCTGCTTTCTTCTCGAAGGACCATGCAGCCATTTGTCTCAGTACAAAATAAGCTATTATCTCTCTTTTCACCTATACATTATTTAAACTACACTAACTGATCTTTCTTTTCTGACTGCCAGTCCTGGTATCTATCTTTTTTCTCAGTTACTTTGATGAATAGCTCTTAATTTCACATGGATATGTGCTCTTTTACTGAAGACACAATAATGTTTATATTTGATAAAAAATTTAAGACTTTTTAAGACCATTTTTAAGGCCACTTTGACCAAATTTCAGCTATTTTTTTAAATTAAATTTAAGCTATAATTTCCAGCTATTGCCTGGAAACGGTGCAAACCACGTCGTGAGCATGGGATTAACCATCCAGTTACCATTAAACTTGCGCTTCCCCATGGCGCAAGCTCCCACTAGCTTAACCAGCTAATGTGCTCATCTAAAAATAGCCCCCTTTCACAACCAACTGAATGTGTACGGTTCCGCTTACGCCAACATCGTACACAAAAAATGCTGAACACTAACTAGAAATTCACGAAAATTTTTATAGAAATAAAATAATCTTGTTTATTGGGTCTTTGGTAATTTAAGGCCTTTGGAAACTGGATTTAAGGATTATTTGTCATTTTTAAGGATTTTCAAGGCCTTACATTTGGAAAAGCAAATTTAAGACTTTTTAAGGACCCGCGGATACCCTGTAGCAGTTTCTTTGACTTCCACTTTAACACCAGGATTTGTGGCAAATTTGTCTGTTAAAAAGTCTTTTAAACACATTAAAACAATGTAAACACAATATTGAATACACTATCGTGGACCAAATACGTGACTGTAATGGTGGCAGGATACCTCAGAATAGCGCTATGCCCTCTGTTGTCTTGGCAGGGAATTGTTTTGCAACAATCCCCAGCTGATGAAGTCTGAAAGCAAAACGTCTGTCAATGTATGTGTGCGTCTCTCCCTTGCGGAGCTGACGGAGAGGTATAAATTAGGCTGCAGACCACTCCAGCAAAAGATGGAGATCACGGTCTGAAGAAGCCAACAGGACCACATCATCTGCAAAAAGCAGAGCCCGGATCCTTAGGCCTCCAAAATTCATCCCCTCACACCTTGGCTGTGCCTAGAAATTCTGTCCATCAAAGTTGTGAACAGAATCAGTGACAAAGGGCAGCCCTGGTGGAGTCCTACTCTCGCTGTAAATGAGCCAGCCTTACACCTGGTAATGCAGACCAAGCTCTGACACTGTCTTGTGTGGCATACAGATCACCGGACACGGTTGACTTTTGTCTCAAGTAAAAATCAGTACTTTCGCTCCTCCACCCATATTTAAAAATAACTGCATTTCAGCAGCACTGATAGAAGTCAAAGGCTGAATGTGGCTCTGATCTATGGTACAAAACTGACATATATGATGTAAAGACTACAAGAGACCGTTTTGGGACCCTTGTTGTTAAATTAGTTCTTTGTGTCCTGTGTAGACTCTCATGTGTCTGTTTAAATT
Source organism: Nothobranchius furzeri (assembly GCF_043380555.1). Classification (NCBI taxonomy): domain Eukaryota; kingdom Metazoa; phylum Chordata; class Actinopteri; order Cyprinodontiformes; family Nothobranchiidae; genus Nothobranchius; species Nothobranchius furzeri. The sequence continues at coordinate 88,456,448 of NC_091742.1, forward strand.
TGTCTTTTGGCTAAATCTCTGTCCACAAAGTTCACAAGCAAAAGGTTTTTTTCCTGTGTGGACTGTCAGGTGTCTGTTTAAACTTGTCTTCTGACTAAATCTTTGTCCACAAAGTTCACAAGCAAAAGGCTTCTGTCCTGTGTGGACTCTTATGTGTCCATTTAACAGTGATTTTCGGCTAAATCTTTTTCCACAGTGAGAGCAAGCAAAAGGTTTATGTCCTGTGTGGACTCTTATATGACTGTTTAAATGTGCCCTTTGGCTAAATCTTTGTCCACAATGTCCACAAGCAAAAGGTTTCTGTCCTGTGTGCACTCTCCTGTGAGTGTTTAAAGTTGTTTTTCGGCTAAATCTTTGTCCACAGTGTCCACAAGCAAAAGGTTTCTGTCCTGTGTGGACTCTCAAGTGTCTGTTTAAACTTGTCTTATGACTAAATCTTTGTCCACAGAGCTCACAAGCAAAACGTTTCTGTCCTGTGTGGACATTCATATGACTATTTAAATTTGATTTTGTACCAAATCTTTTCCCACAATCATCACAACTGAATAACTTTAGTTCTGTCTGAGCTTTCCTGCGTGAGTCTATAGGTTGCTTCACTCCATCACATTTATTAACCAAACAGTCCGAAGAACTTATTGCTGAATGACCCATAACTCTCAAATGTGTCTGGAGAGACCACTTTTGAAAAAATTGTTTACCACACTCTGGGCAGCTAAATATTGAGTCATTGTCTCTTCCTCCAGATTCAGGCCAGAAGTCTGACAGATCAGAGTCGGATGTCTGTTCATGAGGGTTTAGATCTGAGTTCCTGCTAGTTTCTCCTTCTCCACCTGTTCCTGCTGTCATCTGGTCATCTGAGCTGCTGGTTGGAACATCTCTGTCTTCTATTTGCTGATGATGAAGCTGTGATAACACAGGTTTCTCTGCATCATCTTCACTCTTTATAGAAACTGCAGTGAATGGAAACCTGACGGCATCAGTCTCCTGTTCCAAATGGAGCTGCTCTCCCTCCAGACTGGTGCAGAGTTCCTCCTCTTCCTCCTTTATGTGGAGGTGCTCTGGGTTCTGCTGGTCCACATCACTCTGTTCTTCAGGATCTTCTTTAACCAGCGCCATCTTTAGGACAGCTGTAGGAAACGCAGAAACACACAATGTAAATTACCAACCTCTAACCTTATATTCACACAGTTGTATAATTTTAAGTTGTTGAAATCTGAACTGACTCAGAAAACACGGAATAACTTTTGAATTGAGAAACTTTTTCTTGTGAGGTCAATACAGAGAATTTAAAAAAATTCAGGCTTAATACAACTCATCAGATTTTTCTAACACATTGAAAACTTTAAACATTGTTTTAAAGGTATTTATTTCACACATAATGTCCCAAAAAAATGGAACAAAACTCCTGATTTAGGATGTTCTGTAGGGTTGGGCATTATTTGAATTTGAGCGATTTTGACTCTGATTCCTTGTTTCAAATCTGGTTCGAAGCGATTTTCAATTTCAGCGCTTTTAAAAGGCAGGGTCAAAAAACTCGACACATTTTAAATGGCCTGTATTTGTATAGCTTCATAACACAATTAGTCACACTGACGAAGACAAATCAAGTGTCGAAATGTTAGTTTCTTTTGTACTTGCACTTATTAAACTTTGACTCACCTTAGTGCTCCATCCTTCCTATTTGACAATCAGTGTTGGGCAAGTTACTTCAAAACTGTAATGCATTATTCATTACTTGTTACCCTCATTTTAAAGTAATTCATTACATTACAATATTACTGATTTTAAAATGTAAGGCATTACACTACTTTTGCATTACTTTAAGTTACTTTCACCAAAACAACTTCAATATGAATCTGGTAATGTGACGCTCAGTGAGCTCATGACATATATGTGGAAAGTGATGTGGTGTCTGAGCTAGGATTGCTGTTAAAAACAGTCAGATATAATAACAGTAGGGCTGCTCGATTATGGCAAAAATAATAATCACGATTATGGTGACTGAAATTGAGATCACGATTATTTAGGACGATTTTTCAATTTATGTTGATTTTATTTGTTTTTATTCAGTCATAAAACTGCTCAGGGCACAATCAGGACAAAAATAAGAAACAAGATGATCACTAAAAGAACTCCTGATTCCCAGGATAAAAGGACCAATATACTTATAGCTCATAGTTTATGACCCAAGGGCTATAGACCTTGGTTTAACTCATTTAAGTCTAACCAGTACAGACCCAAATACCAATATCTTGCAAATACTGACAGCAAGAATTATACAGTGGCATTTATAACAAATAAATGCAAATAAACTGATGTTCACAAAATGTTACATAACATTTATTGAGTCGTGTCAAGGTGCTGTAGCACTGTGTCCTCAGAGAGATTAGTTATCAGCGTGAGGAACTTATTTCTACCTTATTTATAAACTATTTATTTACAGGCCCATCAGTTAATGTAATAATTGTCCCGACCACAGCTGCACCCCCCACCCCCCAACCCGGTCTCACAGCAATCGGGCAAGCTGCACGTGTGTTTAGCACGCCGCACGCGCACATTTAGCTGTTTTTAGCTGCTCAGGAGACCGCAGGTGCGGTGTGTGTGTCACTCACTCTGGTTAATCCAACAAGGAGCCGGCTCCGAGAGCTGTCTTTAGCGACCGACACATCACTGCATCATTCCCTTTCCTAATGTCCTGAAGAACGGTCCGGAGCACAGGCGGAGTGTTTAGCTAACCTGCAGGAAATGTCGACGACAGTTATCCAGAAAGTAGCTAAGGGTTACCAGAGATGTTTCTGAGATGTTCGCTAGGTACTTTTAGGATTAAAAAGTCAAGAAGGGGGTCTGAAAAGCTGCTAGAAATAGCGTCAAAGTCGCTAAGTTGGCAACACTGTGAGGAGCGCTTCATTTGCAACTTAGGGCAGCGCAAGCGGGAGGAGCAAATAATCAGCTTGTTATGTTTTTTATAATCGTTCAAAACTCAGATCGTAATCGTGATTAAAATTCGATTAATTGAGCAGCCCTAAATAACAATGCTTTAAAATGATTGTTTACTAAATAAAACCAACAACAATCTTTACTCTCAGCACGCTGCCATCTTATAGGGCCATCTGAGCAGGGAGTGAGGTGATGGGGGCTCCAAGCCTGTATTTGCCTTGGTCCCCAAATGCCTTGATACGGCCCTGGATGTAGGACTGACTTCTGGGGTGATCCGATTCTATCACATGTATAAATATTAAATGCTTCTATATTATTGCTTTTCACTGGTAAAAATGTGTGTTGGGGATAAATCTACCTACTTTTTTCTTTTTTTCTTGATTTTATTTGAATAATTTCTGGCCCTTTCTCTCTCTAACCTTCCTGCATGCTGCATGTTTTCTCCGTCTTCCAGAAAAAACTGTTTCCTAGACTTCCTACTTTCTAACGATCAGCCAAAGGGATCTTCACATGCGCGGCGTAATGAGTTGAAATCACCGGGGCACAGATTTTGAACTCAGATGAGGCAAAGCTCGTCAGAAAAGTACAGAATACCAGAGAACATGCGCTGATATGAACGATCGCAAGTGAATTATTTTGTTTTAGTGGAGTGATTTTGTGAATGTTACAGCGGCCGCGTGCAGGACGCAGCTGGAGTATTTGAGCCGTTACCGCGGCGTCCTCTCTGCCCGCAAAGCTGAGTCCATAAATGACGTAATATATGCAGATACTGGATCTTTCTTCGGGTTTCCCGCAATTTGAATCTTTAAGGAACACGTCTTGATTCTGGGTTTAAAAATGCATTGTAATTACCGCGTTACTGACAATTGTACAGAGTAAATATTACCATTTTCTTTCCCTGTAATGCCTTACATTACCACATTACAGCAAAAAGCAATGCATTACAGTAATTAATTACTTTTGTACCGCGTTACTCCCAACACTGTTGACAATTAAGTCACACAGTACTGTAAAGTCACTGACACAACAAGTCAGTGACTCGATGTAATCGGCTGGGATTCCTTACAAAAGACAACTTTTACTAAGTGAACTGAACGTAATTGGAATGCTTACTTAGTTAAGTGCCCTGATACAACACTTGTCATAATTTGGCACTAATTAAAATCTAGATAGATAGATATCCAGCCTAATTTACCAGCTGGATATCTATCTATCTATTGTGTAAAAAATAACTGACTCAATGTTAATGTGTGTTCATTTAAAATATAAAACTTGTGAAGAAGTTCTGGAGAGTTAAATGATTTTCTGGTTTTAACAACTTTCTCCTAAAAATATTCCCCATCTCGAAAAAGGGTCAGTTCCCTTCGTAAAGTCAGATGAATGTGTAGAAATTAGGGATGCTCCGATCAGGTTTTAATCTGCCGATCAGCCAAGAGGCCGATCATGGCCGATCAGCCGATTACCGATACCAATTACATAGATTGGCTGTAAATTGTTCATTTAGCTATGGTGAGTTCTAATGCATGTGTTACATATTAATTCAGAAAAAACATGGTTTTACTTCCCTTCAAATTATGTAACATCAGTAACAATTTATAAGAAATTGAAAACTTTAAGGCTCTCTTTAGGCTACAAATAGTGCAAAAAAAGTCAATATCTCACATCACCGCCTGAATCAAATTAAGTAACCAAGGATACATTCAGATACATCCAGTGAGCTGTTAAGCTCAGCATTGACACAGGACTGACATCTGAGCTCCAAATGTCACTTGTGAAACTCACAGAGGATGAGACGCTTTCTTTAAGGAGTCCCTCGATGAAAGACTACACTGTCTGGTGGAGCTCTGGCGAAATATTTACGTCCCCGTAGCATGTAGCGAGGTTCCAAGTGGGTTAGTAGTCGGCGGAATCCGGCATCTTCCACAACTGAAAAAGGCTGGTCGTCTAGTCCAATAAACTCGATGATTTTACGGGTAATTTGCTTAGCTTTTTGACTGTCACGCTCATATGGGCGAGTGTTTCCAAGCGTCGGCTGCGTTAGCTGCCGTCTGACTGTGGCTGCATTAGCAGGCTTCTTTTCATTGTCTGCGGTGAGCCTCAAAAACTCACCATGCTCCGCCAAGTGTTTAGTCTTTAAATGTCGGATCAAATTCGTTGTGTTGAATTTTTTTGAAGTGCTTCCTCCGCGGGGTATGTTTTCGTTGCAAGTGTTGCAAGACGCAAACTTAATATCACTCTCGCACACCGTAAAGAAGTTCCACACGGCAGACATGTTTGTCTTTGCGGGTTTGCCGCCACGCGCATGCGCACTAAGCAGGGAGAAGCGGAAGGGTGAACTACCGGCCGGGAAGAGTAAGCGCCAGTGCCAGATCGGAAATGAAAGGCAGTGATCGGCAATCACAGATCACACACTTTTGCAGGAAAATCGGCCGATAATTATCTGTGGCCGATCAATCGGAGCACCCCTAGTAGAAATAAATGTAAAAAATGTATGAAGGTGCAAAAAAAGTCATTCAGTACTAGGATGAAACTACAGGAACAGCTGGAGCTAATGGACGTAAGTTAGCAGGATTAGATCCACGGTGTTTATAAAAACCACTCATGGAGGAAACAGGAGGAGAAACCACTGAAGAATAAACATCACTGGAGGCGCTTGGGTCAGAATCAGCATTTAGCTCAGGGCCAGCACACTGTGCATGTAAGCATGGCGGAAGGTAGAACCGCACCGTGTCTTGGGCGATCACGGACGAACGGAAGAATAAAAGAGTCTGGCGATCATAGGAGATGGTAGCCGGGACACTAGGGCTGGGCTATACGGCCTAAAATTCATATCACGATATACTGAGGCTTTCACCTAGATAACGATAAATAACTGCAGGTATGCGCAGAAACAAAAGTTGTCCACTAGATGGGGCTGTCACGTATTATGTTGAGTCACATTATTACCGGACTCAAGGTGGTACAGCTTCTTAAAGGGGCATGAATGCAGCCAACCTACACACGTTTTCATGTTTTTATTATCAAAGTCATTGACATAGGAAAAATTATCACGATAAGTCAGAAATTTCAATAACGATAAATTTCGATTTATTACCCAGCCCTACGGGACACTACTGATTAGGATTGCAGACGGAAGCAAGGTGGAACGGAGGAGGTTGGTAGAGAAAAGTTAGAAAATGTGGTTAGTGACCTCGGCTACTCGGTGGGAGCCAAGATGGCGCTGTGAACGAACGTGCTTTCGAGAGCAGCTATCAAACTGAACTTTATTTTGCAAATATATAATTATAATACGGCTTGAAACTTCCTATTGTGACTCAAAACTGAGCCCTTTACCGTATTTGAGTACAGTAGCAAACTCTTAAGGCTTCTTTTTCGAGTTATGGCGAACTCTAGCGGGAAGAGAAAAAGTGTGATGAAGAAGATGGAGGAACAGGAGGTTGCAGGTGCTTCAAACGCTCTTATCGACAACTGCCATGACTACTCTGCTGTAGATGTCACCCCAAATTTTTCTGTAATGAGTGAAGGGGAATTTCCGCCTCTCCCCATTACCCCAGAGAAACCACCCAGTAAGAAAGGTAAATCTGAAATGGCAAATAATGATATTGTCACCTCTTTATCAACGTTGATCAACGCCAGATCGGACGAACTGAAGATGTTGGTTAAGGATAATACAGCGCAAATCTCGAGCCTGAGGGGAGATTTGGATGTCCTCTGCAAGCAAGTGGTTGAGGTAAAGGGTAAGGTCTCTCAACTCGAAATCACTGTTACGGAAGAAAAAAAACAGCTTCTCACGCTTGAATCGCGCATTAATGAAATGGAGAGATATTCGAGGCGCTGGAATCTAAAGTTACATGGAGTGTCTGAGAGGGTGGAAGACAAAGATGTGCGGAAAGAGGTGACCCGTATCTGCCAGGAGCTGCTGCCATCAGATGCTGAACGACTCCCAGATGTCATCGACACAGTCCACCGGGTCGGGGTGAAGAAACCGAGCGCCACCAGAGGCATCATCATACAGTTCTCCTCACGGATGCAAAGAGCTGCGGTGTGGGCTGCAGCGAAAAACTCATCCTACCTTCGAGGGAACGGTCTACGCTTCGCAGAAGATCTCTGCAAAGCTGATAGGGAAGCAAGGCTGAAACTCTGGCCGCTTGTGAGTGAAGCACGTAAGGCGGGGAAAATCGCATACTTTGTAGGAGGCCGTGCTTTTATTGAGAAAAAAAGAGATTTTCCCTACAGCCTGAGTTGAGGAGCTCGGCTACCACAACTCTCCACATTTGCTCCATGTTCCCCCAGACAATTTGCCTTAAGTTCTGCAAGTGACTGTTGGCTCATATGCCGTGCATTTATGTTGCATTCACATGCTCTTATACATTATTTTGATGCTGTTCTCGTATCAATCCTTCATATTGCTCGCAGGGTAAGAACTGTGCGATCAGCAAGTTAAAGTTCATCTTAATATCACAGGTTTGTCGTTATCCATAGTTTCTCTCAACGCCAGGGGTCTAAGGGATAACTTGAAACGAAAAGCTTTATTTTTGTTTGGGAAACAATGCAAAACTGATTTTTGTTTTTTTCAGGAAACTCATACAGGTGATGATGATGTCTGCTTTTGGAAATCTCAGTGGGGGAATGAGACCTTTTTCTCACATGCTACACAAAGGTCTGCTGGAGTTTGTACTCTTAAAAACACTTTTACTGGTAAAATAATACATACTGACTGTGACAATAATGGTCACTATATATGTCAGATTCTGGAAATATGTAATTACAACTTCATTCTAGTTAACATTTATGGATATAACTCGACAGGTGATAATAACAATTTGCTTACAATCGTAGAAAAGACTATTTGTTATTGGTTGGCTAAATTCCCTCATGCTTATCTAGTTATAGGAGGTGATTTTAATGTCACTTTGGACAACACCATGGATAGGTGGCCACCAGGTCCTCTGTCTAACGCTAATTTATACCTTAAATCAATAATGCAAAGATTTGATCTAATAGATATTTGGAGGAAAAAATACCCACATGACAGAATTTTTACCTGGGGTAATAAAACAAGAACCAGACAATCAAGAATAGATTTTTGGTTAGTTTCGAATAATCTCGAGGAATATGTCAAGGTTGACATCCTCTCGACCCCTTTGACTGACCACAAGGCCATCCAAATTAACATTTCTTTACTTCCTTCTTCCACCACACGCCAACATAATGCATACTGGAAACTCAACAGCTCCATCTTGTGTCATGACATAGTAAAAACCAAGGTTAAGGAACTAATACAAGCTTTTTGGAATGAGGCCCAGGCTGAAAAAGTATATGGGAGTAAATGGGAACTTCTAAAGTTTGAAGCTGGAAAATTTTTTAGAAAATACTGTAGTGAGCTAGCAAAATGCAAACGTTATGAAGAAGAAAAGGTGATTTCTAAAATAACACAGATGTCATCTATTTGTCCAGATAAGTTATCCCCTGAAGAACAAGAAACTCTATTGGAATTTCAAAATAAACTGGATAAACTCTATCAATCTAGAGCTGAAGGGGCTTTTGTAAGGTCCAGGAAGCAATGGCTGGAGGAAGGAGAGCAGAATTCAGCATACTTTTTTAGGCTAGAAAAATCCCAATCCAAAAATAATACCATTCATCAACTAAAAATAGACAATGTAATGTGTGACGATGCTAATCGAATTGCAAACTTTTGTTCCAATTTTTATAAGGAGCTATATAGCTCTCGTTATTGTGATGACAGTGCTGTCCGTTTTTTGGACTCTTTAACGAATGTTACTCCAATTAGTACGGCGGATCAAATGTTCTGCAATAGTCCAATCACCTTAAAAGAGATACTAGAGTCAATTAAAAGTTTAAAAAACAACAAATCTCCTGGGGTGGATGGACTCACGTCTGGATTTTATGTATCCTTCTCTGAAGAGCTAGCTCCATTTTTATTAGAGATCTTTAATGAGAGTATTTCCAAAGGTTTTCTCCCTCCAACTCTAACACAGGGCCTCATAACCCTGATCCCTAAACCTAAGAAGGATATCTCACTTATTGACAATTGGCGGCCAATTAGTCTCCTCAATAACGACTATAAAATTCTAGCTATTATATTTGCTAAGCGCCTAAAAAACGTGTTAGATAATATTATAGATGAGACGCAGTCTGGGTTTTTGAGGAACAGGCACATTTCTAACAACATTCGACTCGTACTTGACATAATAGATTACCCTGAACTAATTTCCAATGAAAGTTTTATCCTCTTCTTGGACTTTTACAAGGCATTTGACTCCATTGAACACAATTTTATCTTCAAAACACTAGAGAAATTTGGATTTGGGGATTTTTTTAGCAGAGCAATTAAAACCTTATACGCTAAGGGAAACAGTTCAATTAAACTAAAGAATGGCACATCTCCTAGGTTTCAAATAAATCGTGGGATTCGTCAGGGATGTCCCATCAGTCCTTATTTATTTATCCTGGCCACTCAATTATTGGCCTCTCATATCAAAATGAGCAACCTAAAAGGCATATCGATTGCAGATAGAGAAGTCATTATTAGTCAACTGGCTGATGACACAACCCTTTTCTTACGTGACTCATCTCAAATCTCCCTCGCTCTTGATGTTATTCAGGTTTTTTCCAAAGCTTCGGGCCTTTCTCTAAATATAAATAAATGTGAACTAATGGCAGTCAAGAACTGTGAGCTACCTTCCATCTGCAATATTCCAGTTAAAGAAGAAGTGACGTACCTAGGAATAGTTGTAACAAAAAACCAAAAAGACAGAGGTGACCTGAACTTTACCCCAATATTAGAAAGAACCAAAAAAAAATTTAACCAGTGGCTCCAAAGGGACCTTTCATTAAAAGGCAGAATACTACTCGCTAAGGCGGAAGGAATCTCCAGACTTGCATATGCTGCTATTTCTTTGGACGTTAATAAAACAGTTACAAAAGAAATTGATCAGATGCTTTATAAATTTATTTGGAAGAACAAAACTCATTATATTAAAAAATCAGTACTAATGAATAATTACAAAAATGGTGGACTCAATTTTTTTGATTTTAATATTTTAAACAACACATTCAAAATTAATTGGATTAAACATTATTTAAAAGACCCGATGTCTATGTGGAATATCATTTCCCATCAAATCTTCTCTAAGCTAGGTGGACTAAAATTTCTCTTACTGTGCAACTACAATATTGAACGTATACCTGTCTCTCTCTCAAATTTTCATAAACAAATGTTATTGGCTTGGTCTCTAATTTATAAGCATAACTTTTCTCCTAATAATTACCTTATATGGAACAATAAAGACGTCTGTTACAAAAGGAAATCCTTATTCTTTGACAATTGGTTTAGGAATGGCATTATAAAGATCAATCAGCTCTTTAATAAGGAAGGAAATTTATTTACTTATCAAGAATTTCTTTCTCATTATAAAACTCCTGTAACCCCTAAAGAATTTGCTATTGTTTTCGACGCTATTCCATCTGGTGTTATCATGCTTTTCAAAAGTTATACCACCCCACCATCTAACATGACCCCTTTGCCTGATCCAAGTGACACATTTATAGGGAAACTTTGTTTTCTATCGAGATTACGGCCAAATAAGCAGATTCGCTCCCTTTTTCTAGCTGATTGTGTTTCTGTACCACATGTTCTCCCTAAATGGAATTCACTTGTTCAATATGTGTCGTGGGAAAAAGTATGGACTCTACCTAACAGATACTTGCTTACAAACAAAGTCAAAGAAGTCACATTCAAACTCCTTCATCGCTATTATCCTGTTAAAACATTCCTGAGGAGATTCATTAAAGACTTTGATGTATCCTGTACTTTCTGCAAGGAGCACCCAGAAACTATCGACCACTTGTTCTGGACTTGTGAACACACTCGGAAACTATGGCAAGGCGTCTGTAGATTTATATTGGACCATATCCATGAGACCTTTGTATTACATTTTCATAATGTTCTGTTTGGATTTCTAGACTATCAGAGGGATTTGGAAAATGAACTGTTCATATCTAATCTCATCATATTGCTGACCAAGTTTTACATCCATAAATGTAAAGTGTTAAAGATAAGACCTTCCTTTTGTGTCTTGAAAAAAGAGCTTAAGCTTTATTTGAAAACAATCTCCACCTCGAACAATAACAAAGCCATTAAGACACTAAGTCTCTGCTCGAAATTTCAAATCTTTCCATAATTCATACTCTGTTGCATGTCTCGTATTGTTTCCTGTTTCGATCATCATTCTCATGTTTCATAATTTGTATGCAGTAACCCCTGGCGTTGAATCTGTTGGTATGTTTTTGTTATGTTTATACTGTTTCCATGTACTTCATAGTGGATATTGAGTCACTTATGTATATTGACTGTATTGTTTACGAACCAATATCCTAAATAAAGAATTAAAAAAAAAAAAAACCTCGGCTACTCCAAACACAGGCGACATCTTGCCACCAACCAGGAAGTGGAACTCATCATAGCTTTTATGATCTCCCTGCCTTGATTGTACAATGCTTTGGTCAGCTGCCATGCTATGTTTTAAATGTGCTTTATTAATAAAGGATGGATGGAAAATGATGTCATTTGTTTAGCAGGATGAGCTTCGCTGTTATGAGCTAGCCCCCCCCCCCCCCTCCTTCCCTTTTTCTGGCTTTTTAAATCAGCTCCAGTGTAAAGTGAACAGCGTTTATCACATGGTATAAATCCACCAATTAGTGTGCTGTGCGTGAGCACCACTTCCAGTGTGAACCTTGAAGGATTACCTGATAGTGAATGTAGTTTCCTGACAAACCACCTCAGCAGACACTGATCATCACACCTCCAGGCTGAACATGCCTTCTCATCACTGTATGGAAGCCATCTCCTCCTGGATCTGGAGAAGCAACAATATGAGACGCTACAAAACCCAATAAAACTCGTGTCCCATATAATAACTGTGAAATGATTTAGACTCGTTTGATCACATAAGCTGGAAGCTGCTGATGAAAAAGAACATAACTCCCATTAAAACTATAACAAAACGTGGGATTCTACACTTTTTGTAAAAAACTGACACGCTGTAACACAACTGGAAACTTGATTTTGAGTCTTTTGATCAAATAACCTCGAAGATATTGATTTATTAGTGTTTTCGGCATTTAGCTAACCATTGCTTTCAGGAGCGAGTCCACGGAGCAGAGCTGACCGCCGTCTCTGCCACAGCTCACGGTATGAAACCCATCTCTGAGCGTGGAGAGCCGCGGGGTGAACATCTGTCTCATATCCAGCTTAAACGAGCTTCACCGCGGTGGAAAAACAGCTCTGCTAAACACGGACCTGCTCTAAGAAGTCTACATCCGTTCAAAGTTCAGGCGAGTGTGTGTCTCAACCTCAAAGTGACATTTACGCTGCATTTCGTTACACTAACCTGCGTAAAAACCAGATTATACATTTAAATCCAACCAGAAAACGTAGCTGACCTTTCACCCCGTAACCGAGCTGAAATTAAAGTGGCGCATGCGTAGTGCTGTTGTCTTTTGGGGGCATTACTGCCACCTACCGACCTGGAGTAGACCAGCACCATCAGTGTTGTGGTCAGAAAAAAAGACTGTTTATAAAGCGACAGCACCCTTTTACTTTCAGTCAGATACAACTTTATGCTCAACAATTAACTAAAGAGGAAAATGAGTATAACAGAAACATTATGTGAACTAGGAAAATAGAAAGAAGAAGAAAATATCTTTTCTATAGCACCTCTCAATATAAAAATCACGAGGCGCTTCACAAAAAAAAACGTAAAATATAAAAAATAATTTAGAAAATGATTAAAATATATTTAAAATGAGCAAAAAATAGAAAATTGTGATAAAAATTCAAAGAAAGAGGATTGAGACACAGGAACAAAGAACACTGTCGCCACTTTATTGGGTACACCTTGTAGTACCAGGCTGGACCCTGTTTTGTCGTCAAAACTGCCTTAATCCTTTGTGGCATAGATTCAACAAGGTGCTGGAAACATTCCTCTGAGATTTTGGTCTATTGACATGATGCCCCCACACTCTGGACCTCTCTCCCCCTGAGCCTGAGATCAGTGGACTCAGTGGTCTCCTTTAAAAAGCAGCTGAAAACTCACCTGTTCAGGCTGGCTTTTGCGTGACCTTCATCACCACCCTCTACATATTCCACCTTTCCTCATTATCCACTGATTTCCCTCCTTCTATTCATTTTCTCTCTCCCTTTCTTTACTTTATTTTTTTACCACAATTTTTAGTTTTTTCTCCCATTTTAATCATATTTTTAATCCTTTTTTAAAATCTTTTTAATACTTTTTTTTGCGAAGTGCCTCGTGATTTTTATGCTGAGAGGCTTTATAGAAAATATTGTTTTCTTTCTTTCTTTCTTTCTTTCTTTCTTTCTTTCTTTCTTTCTTTCTTTCTTTCTTTCTTTCTTTCTTTCCATGATAGCATCACGCAGTTGCTGCAAATTTTTTCGGCTGCACATTCATGATTCAAATCTCCCGGGGCAACAGTGGCACAGGAGTTAGGTGCTCGCCCCGTAGTCGGAAGGTTGCAGGTTCGAGCCCCGCTCAGTCTGTCGCTGTCGTTGTGTCCTTGGGCAAGACATTTAACCCACGTTGCCTGCTGGTGGTGGTCGGAGGAATCGGTGGCGCCGGTGCTCGGCAGCCTCGCCTCTGTCAGTGCGCCCCAGGGCAGCTGTGGCTACATTGTAGCTCATCACCATCAGTGTGTGAATGGGTGAATGATTGATTGTGTTGTAAAGCGCCTTAGGGGGATTCCTGGACTCTAGAAGGTGCTATATCACATATGGGCCATTTACCATTTACCATTTCCACCACATCCCAAAGGTGCTCCATTTGATTGAAATCTGGTGACTGCTGAGGCCATTTGAGGACAGTAAAATCATTGACATGTTCAAGAAACCAGTATGAAATCATTATAGCTTTATGACATGGTGCATTATGCTGCTGGAAGGAGCCCTCAGAAGATGGCTACACTGTGGCCATAAAGTAATGGACATGGTCAGCAATAATATTCAGGTAGGCTGCGGTGTTGCAGTGACGATCAGTTAGTATTAAGGGGTCCAAAGTGTGCCAAGAAAATGTCCCCCACACCATTACACCACCGCCACCAGCCTGAACCATTCATACAAGGCAGGATGGATCCATGCTTTCATGTTGTTGATGCCAAATTCTGACCCTACCATCTGAATGTTGCAGCTGAAATTGAGATTCACCAGCATTTTTCCAATCTTCTGTAGTCCAGATTTGGCGAGCGACATTTGATGGACCATTCTCTGTAAACCCTAAAGATGGTTGTGCATGACAATCCCAGCAGATCTGAGTTTCTGAAACTCTCAGACCGTCTGGCCCATCAACCATGCAAAGTTCAAAGTCACTTCAATCACCTTTCTTCCCCATTCTGAAGGTCAGCTTGAACTGCAGCGGTTCATCTAGATCATGTCTACATGCCTAAATGCATTGAGGCTGCATGGTGGCGCAGTGGTTAGCACTGTTGCCTCGCAGCATGAAGGCTGCAGGTTCGAAACTCGGCTGCAGCCTTTCTGCGTGGAGTTGCGTGTTCTCCCCATGCATGCGTGGGTTTCCTCCGGGTACTCCGGTTTCCCCCACAGATCACAACATGCCCTATAGGTTATAAATTGTAAGTCGCTTTGGATAAAAGCGTCTGCTAAATGAATAAACATAAACATGTGATTGGCTGATTAGTCATTTGTGTTGATGAGCAGTTGGACAAGTGTACCCAATAAAGTGGCCAGTGAGTGTATTCACTTAAAGTTTTTTAACACCAATTAAATCTTTATTTCTTTGGCAGAGGGCTGTTCCAGAAAACAATAACTTGGAAATCTTGGAAGTTTTTGTGAATCTTTGTATTTTATGTGAAGTTTATAAATGTGTTCTAAAAGGCAGCTCAGGTCATTGTGCTGAAGCTAGTTAAATCTTTGTTGGAGCCTTTGTGAAAACTTTCTTTTACCTAATAAAGTTCAGTTCAAAAGTTTGAAACTAGCAAGTGTCACGTAGTTCCAGGATGCAGCCAGCAGGCGGCAGCACCAGATCACAACAAGCTGTCAGTCTCCTTTACAAAAGGGTTCAAAAGGCGACTGGACTTCTTTAATTTCTTGAAGAAAGAAGAAGAACTTCTTCACTTCTGACTGGAAAAAGGGAGAATCAAGCTCATAAACGGTGGCTGTCTATTGTTGCATGACGAGCAGAAACTCCCTCTGAATACCCCTCTTCCCTACCCCCTGATGGGCCGTTAGTCTCTATTGAGAGGGGGGTCTTGTATTGATTAGATGAAGGAGGGCGGGACTTATACGGAAACTGTTTTGGAATCACATGTAGAGCTGCAGTGTAGGTGCTGGAAAGATGAAATCTGAGTCGCCCCTTCCCCCATCCATTTGTTTTTCCTATTTGACATTGTGGCGCCGAGGGCACTTGTCAGGATGACCCTCATGCGCTCCGGAGGAAAAGTAATACTGAGGAGGCCGTTGTCCAGTGCAGACCCAAGTGTACTTTATTTACATTTTACTAAATTAAAATCTAGGCAGCACAACTCCACGCCTGCCGCTCCATCCATCACTCAACCCTCCACTCAACCCCAACAAACACAGAGCTGTATTTATAACAGGTATGACTAATTGGATTAATCCTAAAACCCAGACACAGGTAAGTAAAAAAAATCAATCTTTCATTACTCTTAAATTATCCTTAAATCATCATCTCTAAGATCTCGTTAAATAATTACAATACAAAAATAGAAACATCCTTAATCAATCTTAAAAACATTCAATGAAACTAATCTGCCTTCCTTAGAGCAATTTCACAGGTCACCCCTCCCATTCCTCCTGAATGGAATGCTCCGGAACCTTCTTTAGGTGCTCCAGCGACCCAGGGACTCTTTCAGCTGGAGCACCTCCAGAAGCACAAGGGAAACAGGTAAGTACAAACATTCAATCATTTACCACTTTAAATCCTCAATATTCATACCAACTCTTCTTCTTACATGTCCAAACGGCGCTTCACCCCTTCCAAATAAACATTAAACCAATTATTGAGCCTGGTTTCATTTATCCTACAATCAAAGCAAAAGCCTGTGTGTAATGGACTTGCTACATTACAGACATAGATGGCTTCCTTTACCCCTCTCCCAAACAATCTGTCATCTCTGTCAATAATGTGTATTTTGTTATCTCGTTGAAGGACTAACTCATATTTGCTTTTTACAGCCATGGAATATACACAATGTTAGATATTTGGCTGTAATTTGTGTTCCAGTAGTATAGAATAGTATAGCACCACTCAAGTTTTGGAAGACTGACAGCACCTAGGGATTTGCGCTGGTATAGTCTCTTATTCTTGGTTTCTCCCTACTCCATAAGCAAATACCCACAGCAGAATGTACTTTTTTCCAACATCTTTGTGATGATGCCAACAGCAGCATAGAGCTAAAAAGGTTTGTGCGTGGTAAGATATTCATTTTGATAAGTGATAAATGAGACTGGAAGGACTGGGAAGCACTGATTTTGCACAGTTCGCTTTACATCCTGAGATGTTACCAAAATGTTCCAAAGTTTGCAGAAGGAAATGTAAAAAATTAGGTTGGATTGCTTGTATAGATTAAAATATCGACAGGAGCGTGAGGTGTTATGTGCCATTATGGTGCCACTCCTCTAGGTTGTCTAAAAAATTGTGCAAAGGGCTCTGGTGAGAGACAACACAGGAATAGTGACAACAGGAAGCCCTGTTATGAAGGTCGAGACATTGTAAACCTTCAGGAGCAAGTGCTGCCCTTATCACCACTGCTGTTGGAATCACATACAAAGTTTGGATCATGGAGATAAAGCCTGTGCCAAAACCCATTTTTTGGCACACAGACTATAGATATCCCCATTCGAACAGATGAAATGCCGTCTCAGGATTCATTTAGAGAATAACATTCTTGTTAGGAGGGATTTAGTTGGATCAGCCAGTATCAGAAGATGCATACCGTGAGTTTATGAAACCTGTTTGATCATGATGGACAAGATGTGGCATATGATGCATTTTTAAAGAGGGACTGTACACATCAGAAAACGTAACTCCACCCCTAGTCAAGATTTGAAAAATGCTATGAAAGTGGGCGTGGACATGCGTGGGGAATTTCCATCCCGGGAGGGAGGGGGAGTGGGAGGAGACTGTACCGATGACGTGAAAAATTTCCAGCCCCAGTCAATCACACATTTAAAATGCAGTAGCCACAGTTAAACCCACAGGGGGCAGCACTAAGACGTTTTAATCAAGTTTACACAAACATGTCGACAAATGCACAGAAACAGAAATATTGCATTTGTAAAGACCCAATTATACAGTACACACACACACACACACACACACACACACACACACACACACACACACACACACACACACACACACACACACACACACACACCAGTTATTTTGGGGTTTAGTTACTCTAAGTTTTTAAACACAGGAAAAGTTTTTTAAAAGGCTTCTTAAAAAATAGAATAACTTGAAATGAATTCAGAATAAAAATAGAACGAATGTACAAAATTATTTTCTTGTCTCATAGCTAATACTTTTGCATATATTTGCATGCCGGTGTTTTTCAAAAAGACTGAGAGGATGACATTTTACCTTTTTCTACAATAAGAAAATGATAGCCACATTGCAGCCATCAGCAAACGTCCATTACACATTGAATAATGTAGCATTTCTAATAGAAAGGGACCAAGCTGAGTCCAGAATGCAATGTGAAGCTTGGGAAGGATCCCACTGATGCCTGCTGATCTACCTTCATACTACGTACAGCTTGTGTTAATTAT
Organism: Nothobranchius furzeri; assembly: GCF_043380555.1. NCBI lineage: Eukaryota > Metazoa > Chordata > Actinopteri > Cyprinodontiformes > Nothobranchiidae > Nothobranchius > Nothobranchius furzeri. Next base: position 88,474,230 of record NC_091742.1, read on the forward strand.
TTTAACCCTCTGGAGGCAGGCGTTACAGATTTGCAACAGTTAAAACCTACCTGCCTGGTTACTCCACACATGTATTTCATGAACATTTTTTAACTCCGAAGTACCCCTGAAGGACTTAGCTGTTCTTCCTTTATCAAAACTTATTTTGAGCCTTAATGTAAGTGCAGGGGGTCTGCATTTTCAGATGTGATTTTAGGGAATTCAACTGAATTTAGAAAACTATTGCTTCTCTCTTCATAGTGATGTACTTCTGAGGTATGATGGTTTAACGCTTTTACAAACAGGATCAGTTGTGATGGTTTCCTGCAGGAATAGCTGATAACTGTCCACAGCTTCTGATTTTAAGAGCAGCAAGGCGACTAAGATGGGCATCATTTAAATAGTGCTTCTGTCAGGTTCTGTGCATTTGAAATTCTGCTTTCTGTCTCAGCAAACGTAACTCTTCCATTGGTTTCTGTCATTTTTTGGTATTCTCAGCCATCATTTTTCTTGCCATGTCCAAGTCTATTTCAGGTTTCTCCTTTTCTAGCTTCTTTAAATTTGTTGGTTTATTTGATCTTGATGCAAATCAGAAATGTTTCTAGCTTCATGGGGAGGAGAAAGGCCTGATGACACATTAGAAGCCAATAAAATGTTCTGGATACTGAGAACCACTGGCTTAGAGACTTATTTCCTGACAGGTGGACATCTCACCTCTGATTGGCTCAGCAAATCTACTGCTGACCCCGTTTGCTTTGCTTTGATGTTTTGTCTCCACAAATAAAACAAGCCTGAAGGAGTTCTGCCGTGTGGCGGAGTTCGCTGGAGCAACCATCACCAGTCTTTGTCGTTGCGAGCCAAGTTGGGTGAATCCGTGCTGAATGCTGATGGCGTGACGGAGATCTAGACTTCTCAGAACCAAGAGTTTTCAGTCTATTTTGTATCAGAAGCTGATTCGGGAAAAAGGAGTAAAAGACACTTTTCACATTCAGCCTGCATGTTAAACCCCAAGTGACCGATCATTTAAAAAAAATAACAAGTCAAAATGTTTTTTTTCAGTGAACCTCTATTTAAAAGGCAACGAGCAGAACCACTCAGAGACTAAACAGCAAATGGATCTGGATGTGGAGCTCCAGTTTGAAAGAAATGACACGAGCCAGACAGGAAGTGAGACGTGTTCCAGTGAGGTGCATCTGGTTCATTTCAGCCCTCTCTGCATTAAAGGAGCTGAGGTGGAGAGAGTTCCCTCCTTTAAATTTCTCGGGATTTACATCTCTGAGGATCTGTCATGGACAATCAATACCACTGCCTTGGCCAAAAAAGCACAACAGCGGCTGCACTTCCTGAGAGTCCTGAAGTGGAATAGGCTGCAGACCAACCTCTTGGTGTCTTTTTATTGAGCGGTCATTGAGAGCGTGATGACTTACGCTATCCCTGTGTGGTACGTCGGGTGCACAGTAGCTGATAAAAACAGATACCAGAGGGTCATTAGAGCGGCGGAAAAGGTGATTGGATGCACCCTTCCCTCCTTGGACACTATCGCCCTGCAGAGGTGTCTCACTAGAGCAAGGACCATCTCCAGGGACATTTACCACCCAAACCACTACCTTTTTGCCATGCTGCCATCTGGGAAAAGGTTCAGATCCCTCAGCTGCAGGACCGACAGACTGAGGAAGAGTTTCTTTCCCTGGGCTATTAGAACCCTGAATGGACAGAAAAATCAACCCTATTGCTATTATTTATTGTATTTTGTAATGTTTTTGTTTTTATTGCATGGTGCATATTGTACTTGTTTTAGCTATTTTTCTTAGTATTTTTAGCGGATGCCTAATGTGGAGCTCTAGGAAATTTTGTTGAATGTGCAATCATTTAATGACAATAAAGGATATCTAATCTAATCTAATCTAATCTAATCTAAAATGAAACCCATGTTGTATCACCAGCTTTAGTTTTATTAATGATGGCGGGGATAGCAGTTCACAGTGGTAACAGTTCACTTCTGTTTTGAAAGCAAATCTTTAAATGTATTATGTCAAATTCCTGATTGCTTGCTCCTCTTGTGCACAGACTTCATGAGATATTTAGTGAAACATGCTTTAGCGAGCCTTCTAAAAGCATTGTTAATTCAAAAGAACCTTCCCAGGCTAGATTAGGATTAGGAACCATGGGGTGGGAAGCTGTCTCTGGACATCCTGGGCAGCTAAAAGATGGGAAAAAAAAGTCTCTTTTGTCAAAATGTGTTTTTATAAAGTTCAAAGTTGTGCATGAAAAAAAACATGCAAGCGCCACACGTGTAATAGATTACAGTTATTTAATGAGCCATAAGGCGTGGGATTCCATAGGAAATATGGAATCCACCTTCTGGATCGGTGGGTTATTTAAACCAGAAGATTGGATCTTTTTATTGCAGGGATTAGATAACCGCTCCGTATTCACTCGGAGACAACAGAAGAAAGAGAGTCAAGTTTAAAAGTTAAGAATTTTATTACTAACAAATTAAACTAGACTGACTTTAAATCTAAATGTATGGTGTAACTAAAATGGATGAGACGATGAATGGATGACGTTAATCAGAACCAGCAAATCCGAAGAAGCGATTGTTCTAATGGGAACCGAAGGTGCTGTCTTCGCATTAAACTTTGGTTATGTGGTTCAGAAACACATGAGACACCATCATGTTGGTCTACCTACCCTTGGTGGAAGTCCTCTGTAGTTCAGGAATATCGAGGTCCAGTAGACCCTCTCTAGAACCGAGCCAGTAGGAAAAGCCGCGGTTCCGATCAAACCCGTCTTTGAGTTACTTCCGGGTACACAACAAGTTATTGGCGTCTGGTGAGACCCAAGCCTGGGTCCAGAAGGTTGAGCTTTTATTCTGAAAGGAACTGCTGCTGCTGTTGGAATAGCGACTGAATTTTTCAGCTTGTCGTTGTTCTTTCGGTTAAAGAGTTTAGATCAGGATTGGCCACTCCGTCACTTTCTCTGGAACGCTTTGAACTGGCGTTAGAGCTGACGTGGCATAGTTTTATACTTCGGATGTTATGGTTTATTGTCGAATGAAAAATTACCAAACACCGTCAGAAGCACGCCTCCGTCAGATCTGTAAGATTCTCATTGGATCAGTGAAAGTAATGTGTTGTGTCTTTTAACGCTACGTGAGATCAGTCCTGTTGGAACACTTAAAGTTACAGTACCTTTATATTCTATAGGATTATAATAAAGTAATTAATATTTTGATTTCACAGATCGGTCACATCTTATTTATTGACTAACACTTGATGGATTAGCTTTATTAAAATAGAGTTCTTTGATTAATTAAAAGAAAAGAGTTCATTCTTCATTCTTCTGTTGAGCTGAAAATAAGCAGGTTAGAAGGAATGCATGAGACCTTGAGACCATATCTCATGCAGACTAGTCTTGAGCAAAGAAGGGAAAAAACACATGTTCCGTTCCGTTACACATGCATGTTTTTCCTCCTCTGCATCGTGTCAGCATCAGCTGATCCACCACCATTAAAAATAAAGAAAACCTTGTGACATATTGGTATCACTGACTCTAAAATAAAGAGAGACGTGTGTCTGTAGCTTCTCAGAAGCGTTGAGGCTTATAATGAGGCTGGCTAATCAGAAATAAACCTGCAGCCCAGAGCAGTGAGGCGGTTTCAGCTCTCATTGCATCAGCTCTTTCTAACATGTGCATGAACACATGAACATGTTCTGATGTATCAACCGCGTCTCTGAGACCGCTGTGGTTCACAAGGATCAAGTGTTTCTGAGGAAATGAGCTTCGCTGTTCAGTCATCATGAAGACCGTGTTCGTGTCTCTCCTCTTTGGTGAGTCTGCTACAGGTTCTCGACCCTCACCCGTTCATGTCTGCTATGATATGAAATTCTGCAGCGACTTAGTTTAGATGACCTCGTTCTTCTCAACAAGACAGAATATCAGGATTAAACTAGAGTTTATAAAACGGGAATATAATAAATCTGCTAAGCATCAACATGCGACGAGGTTGCCACCACCACGGCCGCAGTCTCAGCTTTTACCTGTTCAGGCCAGATGTTCTTATGGGATGGGTGTGTGTAGGGTGTCAGATTGCTGACCTTTGACCTCCAATGATCGCTGATTCAAGTTACAGGTATGTCCATGCTGCTGTCGACTGGATCACCCGCATCTGCAGGTGAGTCCAGATGGTGATAGTGGTGGTTGAAATCAACAACAGACCAGCAACGATGTCATTAAATTTGTTCTTCTCTGTATCTCTGTATGTCCTCCAGTGTCTCTGACCATCAGCCCAAATCTTCAGCAGGTCTTCGTAGGAGAGTCTTCCATGTCTCTGAGTTGTGTTGAGGATGGACAGGCTGCTGATGGACGGACAGTGAAGACGACCAACGAAGGACAACCTGCTGGCTGTGGAACAGCTGGTCCTCATTCTGGGAAGGTTAAAGGTTCCTCCTGTGTTCTGGATCTCATGAAACCCTTCACTGCATCATACTGGTGTGGGACCAGCTCAGGACCGAGAGAGCAGATCACCATCATCGTTACTGGTACATGAACTGGTTCCATCTGCTGCAGCACATCATCTGGACATGATTCTGCTCTGATAAACTAACTGTGTGTTTTTGTTGTCCAGAGGGAAATCTGATCCTGGACATCCCTGCGCTTCCTGTAGAGACAGGAAATGACGTCACCCTGCGCTGCAGACAGAAAGATCGTGGTCCAGTTTCAGCTTACTTCTACTTTAATGGAAGTCTTGTTCAAAATCAAGAACAAGATGAAGAACACATCATCCATAACGTCCAGTGTTCTGATGAAGGCTACTACTCGTGCTACACTCATTTACATAGAGATTCTCCTCAGAGCTTCCTGAGGGTCAGAGGTGAGGGCAGTGGCATCACTTCCTGTTTAAACACAAGAACTAATCTGCTGAGCTGATAATAAACAGCTGTGTGACTGAAGCAGCTTCTGTCATTCCTCCTGCAGATCCTCCTCTTCCTCACACCACCACAGCTTCCACTCCTCCCGGAGACTCTTCTGCTCCATCAGCTGTCTTCATCCCTCCTAAAAACACAAGCTGTCCTCCTCTTTTCTATCCTCGGCATCTCGTCTATCACCTGATAGTCTTCTGTCCCTACTGCATCTCCACCATCCTGCTGGTGTCAGTCTGCAGACACAGGAAATCAGGTCAGTCACCAACAACTAGAAATCAACAGGTTGAGCGGGTTGTCCAGTAATCGGAAGGTTGCAGGTTCGATCCCAGCTCCGGACAGAGAATTCTGCTGTTGTGTCCTTGGGCAAGACACTTAACCCACCTTGCCTGCTGGTGGTGGTCGGAGGGACCGGTGGTGCCTGTGCTCGGGAGCCTCGCCTCTGTCAGTGCGCCCCAGGGCAGCTGTGGCTACATTGTAGCGCATCACCACCAGTGTGTGAATGAGTGTGTGAATGGATGAATGATACACTGTAGTGTAAAGCGCTTTGGAGTCCTTACTCTGAGAGGCGCTGTACAAGTGCAGGTCATTTATCATTTCACAAACTTTCGTCCTCCATCCTAGTGTTTTTTAGGGTTCTACAATCCTGCAAGGCACTTACACACACACACACACATACACACACACACACACACACACACACACACACTAGGGGCTGCATGACTTAGTTTTTTTTAAAGTCAATCGTCAAGTAATGAAAATCGAGTCGACTTCGACTAGTCGTTGATGACGTCATACACATTTTGGGGGGGGGGGTCGCTGGAGTTTTTGACAATTAAAATTGCGTCCACATTTTCTAAGTTAAACGCATATCTTTTAACAACGGAAGTTTCTGCTTCTTTCTGCTTCAGCCCTTTCCCCTGGTTAGTTCTGGTTGGCGCTGGCAGGGGGCGTGTTTAGCAAAAATAAATAAATAAATAAAAATAGATGTATTGCTTACATTATATTACAGTACATGATAAGATAATCACTTTCTGAATCAATCAATCAATTTCTGAAAAATCCTACATAATTCCTGAAAGGGGAAATCTCCTTATTGCAGCTTTAACACCTCTGCCACTGTCACCGCCATTAAAGGGACTTTACGGCATTTTGAATTTTTATGCTCGCGATTGCCCCCCTCAGGCCAAAAGCATAATGGCAGCTTCAATAGTAGGCTCGTGCATGAGGCGCGCATGCTGTACGTGCACACTCCTTAACGAAAATAACAGCTGAGACAGTCCCGTGTGTGTGTGTGTGTGTGTGGCCCAGAGGACAGAGGACGGGAGAACGCGCAGCTAATTAATTCATGTGGTTCTGTAACTTTCTCTTCAGCACAGCCGACAAAGGTTTAAGATGGGTCAGTCCTCCTGCATGCTCAGATCATTCCCTTCCCTTGCTTGAATAATTGTTCCAAAATGAAAGTTAAACCCACATCTTTTTTTTATCTGTGAATTCAATGCCGTTCGGCTAGTCTCAAATAAAAATTTGGGCATCTTTCTGTAAAAAAATATTATTAATGTAAAACAGAAACTCTAAATAAACTATATTCACAGTCAGAATCAAACCCAGGACCTCTGTACGGGAGTCCGACGTTTTACTAGATGAGCTTACGCGCCATTGACGTCCTTTGCATCCATAACATTTATATCCATGATGACAGCTGAAACAACGTTCAAAGAACGGTTCAGAGCGAAAATGGCTATTTTGTTGCTAATGTGCAGGAAATATCTAGAAGAAAGTAGCCAAGGGTCCTCAGAAATGTAGCTAGCTTTGTCACTAGGCGTTAGGAACAGCTAAAGCGACGGATAGCAAATGCTACGGGCGATGCCTGAGCGTGAACGCGCATGAAGCAGCCTGCTCGACCCCAGCAACTCTCTTTTTCTGTGATTTTACAGAAAAACTGGCAATCACAGTAAAAATGCTAGGGCTCATTCTACATGACCAGGGCATTGGTCGTTATCGGCCATGTTACCATTACCTGCCATTTTTATAGCAGAAAGTTTTATTCTATTTTATTCTATTTTTAATCTTATTTTGTTTTCATGTTATATGTAGCACATTAGTACCAAAGCAAGTTCCTAGTTTGTGAATTGTTTGTTCACTGACAATGGCAATACACCTTTTCTGATTCTGATTGCAGGAGAATGTATGAAGAAGACATATATTATTTCTACACATGTTTTGGCTGTCAAACTTCCATAATGCCCCTTTAATGATGTTGACTACAAACAAAACTATCCAGAACATCAAACACTTCAACAGTTTTATAAAACACGAGAAATGCTGAAAGTTTATAATCTCTCTGACCTTTTCACACGCGGTCATTAGTTAGCTAACAGTAAAACAACCAATCACACTAAAGAGCATTGTCTCATCAAATATTTTAACTCTACCCACAGGAAACCTACCAGCTGTCTCCGTGGAGACCACCCAGCCTGTTCAACACGACGATGATGTCATCGCTGATGTCGCCTCCGAGTAGTGCTTCTGATGAATGATTTTATTCAACAACTTATATTAAAACAAAAACAAATTGAATTTAATTTAGTTTCCACCAATTTAGCAACACATTCTACAAGTGGTGGAAATTTTCCTATTTCCTAATTACAGGCAACAGAAAACTTTTAATAAGAATCAGAAAGAGAGAAATAAAGAAGGAAAGAATGATTCCAGACAGAGACTAATTAAACCCAATTGTAATCTATTAGTTACAGATAAAATGTTAATGAAGATATTTACTTTGATTTTCAGCAATTATTTTCTGCCACAAAAGGGTTCTGATGCTGATTTGTTGTTATTTGGCTGCTTTTATGTTTTCCTTGTGTTTTCACAACTTTGGCCCAATCCCAATACTCGCATTGCGTCCTATGGTTTTCAGCAGGGGCATGTCCAGGGAGTGGCCTGGGGTAGCACATGCCACCCTTAGAATCTGATTGGCCACCCCAGGTGCCACCCTACTAAGTTCCAGTTTAAATTTAATTTACATTGTTGACAAAAGGCTTGAGTTATAAACTCCAAAAATAGTGAGTGGTAGCATGCACCTTTAACATTGTCTTCTAGTCCAGGCCTACAGAACATTTCTGTAGTATTAATATTATTATTTTTTCATATTCACATAAATAGTATTTAGAGTCCCACTCAACTCAGTTGGTGGTGATAATGCAACAAGAAGTGACTTGCTAACCACCACAAAACTAGAAGATGAATAGAAAAAAATGGTAATTGTGCAATGTGGAACTCCAAAATTCACTAGAAAGTAAATAAATAAACGAATTGTGTAAATAAATCAATAAGCATAACCATTGGTGCCACCCATGCATAAACAAGTGTCCCACATGGGCCACCCCATTTTAAAAGTCCTGGACACGGCTCTGGTTTTCAGCAAAGTACACTTGGAGGAAGTGTGCAGTAAGTTGCATGTTGTACTGTTGCATGCTTTAGGCCCATGCTTGTTTTTAACTAGGGAAGCTGAGCTGGATTAACTGTTATTAATTGGGTTTTTAAGCTGTATGTTTTAGTCCATGTATTTTTTATGTTGAAATAGTTGCCTTTACAATGTTGTGCATGGCTTTGTTTGGCCCTTGGCCCAAGTGAAGGCGCTATATAAATAAAGATGAATGTGACCGTGAACATACCTGGGGTGCTAATTATAGCTGATGACAGGGTCATCGCAGCACGATCAGAACATGAACATGATGAGATTTAGCAAAAGATCGTGGAGAGAGTGAAAGCTGCAAATGTGAAGTTCAATAAGGACAATATTCAATTCAAAGTGGAATCTGTGAAATATATAAGGCACATCACCACAGCCGTTGGTCAGAAAGCTGACGAAATAAAGATCATAGCCATAGTTGACACGCCCACCTTAGAGGACAAGTAAGGTCTCCAAGGCTAGAAGAAGAAACAATTTTTTAAAGAGCCTCTCAAGATAAAAATCACTAGGTCCTTCATAAGAATAAACAGTAAAAAAAAGTACATACAGAAAGCATTCAGACCCCATCAACTTTTTACTCTTAGCTTTATTGCAGCCATTGTCTAAAGTCAATTATTTTTTTCCTCATAAATGCACACACAGCACCTCAAATTGACAATAGAACTTTAGAAATTTCTGCAGATTTACTAAAAAAGAAAAACTGAAATATTATTTTATGAGCATTTAAAACACGCCACACAAGACAAAGAGCAAAAAAAGAAGTATTTTAATAATCGATTAAATCGATTAGTTGTTTCAGCTCTAGTTTTATTACAATTATCCAACGTTTGCCGCGTTCCGGATCATGGGGAAACCTGTAGAAGGCTCATTCCTTATTCCGTCTGTTCTGCATCCTGGGGCACAACAGGAATCTACCATATTTCCCATTTGATTGAGTTTTCTGACAATAACAAATAGTCCAGCTGCGGGCTTCTGCCTGCCAATATGGCGCAGTTTCGATTTGAACTGTTGCATGCCGGGAGAAGTGACGTCAACTCCCGGAGCTCTATAGGAACCTCTGCAGCTCCTACCAGGACTCTGGCTAGCCAATCACGGCTCTCTAGAGGGGTTTCAAACACATAAAGAGCTGTGATTGGTCCATAATGGTGGGCCAATCATAGTGCTCTATCTGCTTAGTGAACAAATCACAGAGCTTTATCCGCTTTGTGGGCCAATCAGGGCACTCTATATGCCTGGTGGGTGGGATGATGCAACAGAGTGGAACAAGAGTATGTCACATTCATTGTCCAGTGGAATGTGGAGATCATTTGAAAGAAAACGGTAGAACCCGCCCCACAACTGAGAGCCGTCAATGGAGCGTGGCCAGACTAAATAATACATTTATTTAGTCTGGCTTGCCAGGCTAGGGGCCAAAACTTGACTTTGGAAAAAGTCCGTCCCCCCCCCCCCCCAAATTACGTCCATGCAGTCTAAAGTAAACACTTGGACACAGCAGCAGAACTTTCTCTGAATTACAAAAGCCCAAGAAGTTATGGAAATATTCCTAAAATTAAACATTCAAAAGAGGCTAATTTGATTTAATAACAAAACTGATATATAACTCAGCCCTACATCTCATCTGTGATGAGTTTTAATGTGATCAGTGAAGTTCCCAGTCTCTCATGTGAATGGCTTCTTACTTTTGTGAATTCTGATGTGCCTAGTCAAATGGTTTCTGCAAGCAAAAGATTTACTACATACTTTACACGAGTATGGTTTCTCACCTGTGTGGGTTCTGATGTGATCAGTCAAGGTACCACTCCGAGTAAAACATTTACCACAAGTTTTACATTTAAAAGGCTTTTCACCTGTGTGAGTTCTCATGTGAGTAGTCAGGTTACTACTCCTGGAGAAACCTTTGCAACAAGTTTCACATTTAAATGGTTTCTCACCTGTGTGACTTCTGACGTGCATAGTCAAGATTGAACTCCGAGAAAAACATTTTCCACAAGTCAAACATTTAAATGGCTTTTCACCGGTGTGAGTTCTAGTGTGATAATTCAACGTACCCACCTGAGAGAAACATTTCCCACAAGTTAAACATGTAAAGGGCTTTTTACCTGTGTGAGCTATCATGTGAACGGTTAATTCACAGTTGTAACTGTAGGATTTCCCGCAGATTTTACATGAAAATAATTTATTGCCTCTGTGAGCCCTCTTGTGCCTTTTTAGTTTCTGACTGTCGACACCGTCTCTGTGATCTTCGGTCTGTTGACGACTTTTATTTTGTGTCAGTTCTTCATTGCTGTTTGATTCGGAGTTTTCATTCCTGCATCCATCCTGACCTTGGTTCTCAGCTTCAGCAGAACTCTGACACAAGGGTTGGTTCCTGTTTTGTTCTGGTTCACAGCAGTCTGTATCTCCAGAAGGAGAAATCACCAATGAGGTAAGATTTTCCTCCTTCAAAATAAACTGTCCTTCCTGCTGATGGATACAAATTTCCTGCTGTTCCTCTTTGATCAGTGGAGGTTCTGGTTCCTTCTGGTCCAAACTGGTGGTGGTCTCCTGGTTAGAAAACTTCTGGTCAGTCAGAACCTTCTCCTTTTCCCAGGAATGATGCTGTGGAAGTTCTGGACAGGCGAAAAGACAAAAGAAAATGTTGATTAATCTGACAGATCTAAAGATAAGCAAAAATAATGAACCTTCAGATTTGCCGTTCCTTGAGGGACAAAAGCAAAGTGTTTGAAGCTTTTACACAAATCTAGTTTGTTTGCTTTAAACTGACTCACTGAAGTGGTGAATCCTTCCTTCCTGGTTTTGGATCTCAGCCGCAGGAGACAGTGAAGAAAGGAGCTGGTGTCTGTCTGGTTCTGGTTCATGGTGGTCACTTTGCTCATCAGCAGGAGTCACAAGGGAGGTAACCGTCTCCTGCTTCAGTACAAACTGCTCTTCATCCTGACTGATGCTGAACTCCTCTTGTTCTAGAATCTGCAAAGGTTCTGGATCATCCTGCTCCACTTTAATGTGTGGAGGTTCTGATCCATCCTGTAAAGGTTCTGGTTGTTCCTGGTCCAAACTGCAGCTCCTCTCCTTGTCCCAGAGCTGCTGGTCAGTCAGAAACCTCCTATCTCTCCTGCCATAATGGAGTGGGAGTTCTGGACAAATAACAGACCAAACAAAAAGCACACTTCACATTACTCATCTGATGCATCTGTAACGTAAGCCCACAGCCTGCTTCACCAGTGTGCCAAAGGTCAACTTTATGCTGTCCACCCATGACACCAGGAGGAAATAATAATTAAATATGTCCTGACTTGTCCGTGTCCTTATCGGGCCTACAACGCCAAGGTCCCGTCACAGGAGATGACTTTTCTCTTTTAATAAATATATCTTATCCTGTCTCATAAAATGATTTCCAAACTTTACAAGTTATTTACAGTCATATTCTGTTTAATCTACGAAGAATGTTTTATCTAAAGATTTATAATGTCTTGACTGCTTTCCGGTAATGAATGAATCAAAATAAATATTTATTGTTTCATTCCTTATTTCAGAATACACCAAATGAGCCTACTTGATGATTTAATAATCATTTATTATCAGTATAGTCTCATATTAATATTGGTATTAGGGCTGCACAATATATCGAAAAATTATTGTCATCGCGATAACAGGACGTGCGATAGGCCCATCGCAAAGCACGTCAAAAATGGCGATAAATGTTTGGTTCAACATTTCCATCCGTGTCATACATCAACTTTTTGTAAACCAGCTCTGTTTTTTACGCGGAAGTATTATTTGACCAATCAAATGTAGTCCTCCTGATAAGCGGCCAATCAGATGGGTCCGTTCACGTAATACGTCCGCCCCCTACGTAGACCCTTAGGATGAAAAGCAACACCCGAACTGAGTTAGCGGCGCCGTTCCCTTGTTCGTCATGCTGGCTCAGATTAACGAACGCACTTTGTGCTGAGGTTTCTGGATTCAGCGCTGCTTTCAAACGTGAACGTGAGTCCGCTCGATGTCGTTAATCATTTTTACCGGGATGACTCCGACACGTGCCAGTGAACCAACCCACCTACCTCCATGTCGCTAGTGTTCCACCAGGTGGTGATGTTAGCCCCAGGCTCCGGTTAGCTTCCAGCTGAAAGGCTACAGCACTCTCCTCCCAATCCCACCCTGCTAAAGAGGGCCTGGAAAAGTTCCCCCACACATCAAAGTGATTTTTCATTTATTAGCTTTTATAACCTTGTTAATCAGGATAGTTGATTTGCTGCTGCACATAAACTGTCAGTCAGAAGCTCTGCTAGCCAGTTATCTTAAGAGGAGCTAGTTCAATTTGTTAGCTTGTTATCAGAATCATAGTTGCAGTTTCATCATCTGAGCTGCTTTTTAAGATCTAGGTAAACTTGTTCAATTTGGGGTTAAAAACAAACGTTTTCACATATTTTCCATGTAGTTTTTTTTTTACCAGTTCCTCTTCTGAAAATGTAGACAATTGTTTTTCTCTTTCCCTCAGAAAATCTTAATATTCTCCTAGTTTGGCCCAGCACAGTTCACTTCCCAATAGCAGCAACAGACTTATATCATAACCACATAAGTGGAGAAAATGCTCCGTAGCAATGAGAGAGAACTTGCTGTTGCATTTAAGTGATGTTAACAATTATTTAACATTTAAACTTATTTTCAGATTTTTTTTTTATTTATTCAAAAAAAAAACCTGGTAAGGGATGTTTTTCTGTATTTGGAGCATCAGAAAAAGTTTTATGGTGAAGGTGATGTTTTAAAGTCACTGAGAAACTGCATGCATGCAGTTTGCTGTTTTGCTGCTAATATAGTAGCAGGTGCAGCTGCATATTTTTGCAATAAAAATGTTATGTTGTAATGGAATTCATGCATTAGTTTTTGTTTGCTTTGAACCCAGAGCAGACGTCACACGCCAGACGACATCAACACTGCATACTTTAGTGTTTGTTTATTTATCATGAGTAATATCGATATCGCAATATTAAGCACTGTTATCGAATATCTCAGGTTTTCCTAATATCGTGCAGCCCTATTATCGTCCATTTATCGTTATCGAGGTGAAATCCTCAATACATCGTGATATTGATTTTAAGCCATATCGCCCAGCCCTACACAATATTATTAATAACAAGTCTGGATGTGGTTTAGTCTGAGGTATAAAGCTCTGCCCTGGGCCTAAAACTCTGCAGACAGATTTAGTTTCTATAAACACCAACAACAAATAAATAACAGCAGCTGATTCCACTTTGTTCCTTAAATTGAGTCACGTAGTTTTGCATGTTCTGCACGCTCACAGGACTGGATATATAATCAATCAAATATAATATTATAATGTTGTGAACATCTATAGATACTGTATGTAATAATACAGTGGGGCAAAAAAGTATTTTGTCAGCCACCGATTGTGCAAGTTCTCCCACTTAAAATGATGACAGAGGTCAGTAATTTACATCATAGGTACACTTCAACTGCGAGAGACAGAATGTGAAATAAAATCCATGAATTCACATGGCAGGATTTTTAAAGAATTTATTTGTAAATCAGGGTGGAAAGTAAGTATTTGGTCACTTCAAACAAGGAAAATCTCTCGCTCTCACAGACCTGTAACGTCTTCTTTAAGAAGCTTTTCTGTCCTCCACTCGTTACCTGTATTAATGGCACCTGTTTGAACTCATTATCTGTATAAAAGACACCTGTCCACAGCCTCAAACAGTCAGACTCCAAACTCCACTATGGCCAAGACCAAAGAGCTTTCGAAGGACACCAGCAAAAGAATTGTAGACCTGCACCAGACTGGGAAGAGTGAATCTACAATAGGCAAGCAAATTGGTGTGAAAAAACCAACTGTGGGAGCAATTATCAGAAAAGGGAAGACATACAAGACCACTGATAATCTCCCTCGATCTGGGGCTCCATGCAAGATCTCATCCCGTGGGGTCAAAATGATCATGAGAATGGTGAGCAAGAATCCCAGAACCACACGGGGGGACCTGGTGAATGACCTGCAGAGAGCTGGGACCACAGTAACAAAGGTCACCATCAGTAACACACTACAACGGCAGGGAATCAAATCCTGCAGTGCCAGATGTGTTCCGCTGCTGAAGCCAGTGCATGTCCAGGCCCGTCTGAAGTTTGCCAGAGAGCACATGGATGATACAGCAGAGGATTGGGAGAATGTCATGTGGTCAGATGAAACCAAAGTAGAACTTTTTGGTATAAACTCAACTCGTCGTGTTTGGAGGAAGAAGAAAACTGAGTTGCATCCCAAGAACACCATACCTACTGTGAAGCATGGGGGTGGGAACATCATGCTTTGGGGCTGTTTTTCTGCTAAGGGGACAGGACGACTGATTCGTGTTAAGGAAAGAATGAATGGGGCCATGTATCGTGAGATTCTGAGCCAAATCCTCCTTCCATCAGTGAGAGCTTTGAAGATGAAACGTGGCTGGGTCTTCCAACACGACAATGATCCCAAACACACCGCCCGGGCAACAAAGGAGCGGCTCCGTGAGAAGCATTTGAAAGTCCTGGAGTGGCCTAGCCAGTCTCCAGACCTCAACCCCATAGAAAATCTGTGGAGAGTTGAAAGTCTGTGTTGCTCGGCGACAGCCCCAAAACATCACTGCTCTCGAGAAGATCTGCATGGAGGAATGGGCCAAAATACCAGCTACTGTGTGTGCAAACCTGATAAAGACCTATGGTAATCGTTTGACCTCTGTTATTGCCAACAAAGGTTATGTTATAAAGTATTGAGTTGAATTTTTGTTATTGACCAAATACTTATTTTCCACCCAGAATTACAAATAAATTCTTTAAAAATCCTGCCATGTGAATTCATGGATTTTTTTTTTCACATTCTGTCTCTCACAGTTGAAGTCAATCAAAGCTTTATTTATAAAGCGCCTTCCGCAACCCTGTCAGGAAGCCCAAAGCGCTGAACATGGTTCAGTTGAAGGTAAATAAATTGAATAAATCAAAAATAAAAGCAATTCAAATTACAAAATAGGTTAAACATTCTGGCACAGGACAAATGTGTAAAACACATGTGTACCTATGATGTAAATTACTGACCTCTGTCATCATTTTAAGTGGGAGAACTTGCACAATCGTGGCTGACTAAATACTTTTTTTGCCCCACTGTAAATGTATGTATGTAATAAATAGATATAAACAGTACAGGCCAAAAGTTTGGACACACCTTCTCATTCGATTTGTTGTCTTTATTTTCATGACCATTTACGTTGGTAGATTCTCACTGAAGGCATCAAAACTATGAATGAACGCATGTGGAGTTATGTACTTAACCAAAAAAGGTGAAAACCTGAGATATTCGATAACAGTGCTTAATATTGCGATATCGATATTACTCACGATAAATGAACAAATACTAAAGTATGCAGTGTTGATGTCGTCTGGCGTGTGACGTCTGCTCTGGGTTCAAAGCTAACGAAAACTAATGCATGAATTCCATTACAACATAATATTTTTATTGCAAAAATATGCAGCTGCACCTGCTACTGTATTAGCAGCTGCACCTGCTACTGTATTAGCAGCAAAACAACAAACTGCATGCACGCAGTTTCTCAGTGACTTTAAAACATCACCTCCACCATAAAACTTTTTCTGATGCTCCAAATACAGAAAAACATCCCTTACCAGGTTTTTTTTTTTGGATAAATAAAAAAATCTGAAAATAATTTTAAATGTTAAATAATTGTTAACATCACTTAAATGCAACAGCAAATTCTCTCATTGCTACTGAACATTTTCTCCACTTATGTGGTTATGATATAAGGCTGTTGCTGCTATTGGGAAGTGATCTGTGCCGGGCCAAACAAGGAGAATATTAAGATTTTCTGAGGGAAAGAGAAAAACAATTGTCTACATTTCAGAAGAGGAACTGGCAAAAAAAAACTACATGGAAAATATGTGAAAACGTTTGTTTTTAACCCCAAATTGAACAAGTTTACCTAGATCTTAAAAAGCAGCTCTGCTCAGATGATGAAACTGCAACTATGATTCTGATAACAAGCTAACAAATTGAACTAGCTCCTCTAAGATAACCGGCTAGCAGAGTTTCTGACTGACAGTTTATGTGCAGCAGCAAATCAACTATCCTGATTAACAAGGTTATAAAAGCTAATAAATGAAAAATCACTTTGATGTGTGGGGGAACTTTTCCAGGCCCTCTTTAGCAGGGTGGGACTGGGAGGAGAGTGCTGTAGCCTTTTAGCTGGAAGCTAACCGGAGCCTGGGGCTAACGGTGGGTTGGTTCACCGGCACGTGTCGGAGTCAGCCCGGTTATTATCAGCTGCTTAACAACACCGAGCGGGCTCACGTTCACGTTTGAAAGCAGCGCTGATTCCAGAAACCTCAGCACAAAGTGCATTCGTTAGTCTGAGCCAGCATGACGAACAAGGGAAGCAAGCGGCAGCGGAAAGCGGCGGAGTGGAGATAGTGGAATTTTGGGGTAAGGGTCTATGTAGGGGGCGGGCGTATTACGTGAATGGACCCATCTGATTGGCCGCATATCAGAAGGGCTACATTTGATTGGTCAAATAATACTTCCGCATAAAAAACAGAGCTGGTTTACAAAAAGTTGATGTATGACACGGAGGGAAATGTTTGAACCAAACATTTATCGCCGTTTTTGACGTGCTTTGCGATGGGCCTATCGCACGTCCTGTTATCGCGATGACGATAATTTTTCGATATATTGTGCAGCCCTAGACGATAACTACAAAAGTTGTCCACTAGATGGGGCTGTCACATGTATTATATTGAGTTACATTTTTACATGACTCAAGGTGGTACAGCTTCTTAAAGGGACATGAACATTGCCAACATACACACATCTTTTCATTTTTTTTATTATCAAATTAACTGACATGGAGAAAATGATCTCGATACGAGTCAGAAATGTCTATAACTCTACATTTTCGATATTTTTTCTTTCACTCAAATTTTTTTTATCTTTCATCTGTTTATGAAATTTTATAGTTTTATGACTTTATTTTTTCTCATGTTAATCTGATTCTGTTTTGAGAGCATTTTTGATTTTATGATGTTAATCTATTTATGATTTTATAACTTTGTTTCGTTTTGTTTTGATCCATGTGAAGCACTTTGGGATTATATGTCTGTGATAAGTGCTAAATAAATAAAATGTACTTACTTACTATTGCCCAGCCCTAATATTGTGTATTATTTACACCAATTAGAAAATTCATTAATGTTCACAGACATCCAAACCTTATAATAAAATGAGTAATAAAATAATAATTAACACTGTTTCTCCTTTTAAAGACTAGTTATCTGGGAACACTTTCTAATACTTGATATTGTCCAGCTGAAGCAGACATCTGCTTATTTCTATCAGAGCTGAGCTGTGGGAGAAAATATTCAGGCTAATTTAATCTTATTTACCGTCACCGGTGGGTTTAGTGCATTCACTTAAACTTAATTATAAAATTATAAATAACACGAATCCCGCTGCTGTTTCATACCTATTCTGTGTACGTTGATCTGTGGTTTCCAGCTGATCTCCAGCAGTCTGCGCTGACGATCGATCTCTTCCTCGTAGCGGACGATGGTTTGTTCAAACTCGGAGAATATTTCTGCAGCAGCAGCAGTTAGCCGCTCTCTGATAAACTCTCTCAGAGACTGAGCTGAAGACATTGTTGCTGCAGAGCCTCAGAGGTTCACTTCACACAACCACACAACAAGCTAACGCTGCTAACGAGCAACAAGCTAACGCTGGCTTCCAGTTTTTTTCTTGCATCCGGTAACAATTTCATCGTACACCAGCGTAAGGGTGCATTACCGCCACCTGCTGGACTGAAGTCAGGAAAAGGTAATGAACAGCCTGTTCCAGCCATAGAATATATTAGCTAGATGACCTAACTGGGAGTATTTAAAAAAATTATTATTAATTTTTTCATTGTACAAATTAACAAATACAGCGCATATCATACAAATCAACAAATATGAATAAGTATAGGTGGTTAAGAACAAAGCAGCCATCGAAGAACAACAGAAAAGAACAGTATAGGTCAGATATAACATAAAGCAGCATACAAGTACATTAAATGACCTTCCCTATAAAGTAACAGAAAAAAAGAAAAACCCTAATGGGAAAGTCGACAACGTCCTTGCACGACGGCCATCTTACTTCAGACAGCTAATCGTTCTCTAGCTGAGGCTCAAATAAAAATACTTATAATTCGATGAAATATAAACAGATTTACAAAAGGTTTGCCTTTTTGCAAACCGTATGATACATAGACTTGACGCATGATACTTACACATGTTGAAATTCCAGCTCTTACTTTTGAAACACGACATAATTGTGAACAATGTGTCCCAGCTAAGCTATTTTACGCGTTAGGTTGAAAGAGAGACCACAATCAATATTTTTTATAGGGTTTGTATGGTTCAACGAAACTAAGAAGTGTACGTAAACCTAATGTTTGTCTAAATGGCTGTATTGGTGGATGTTTTAGTGTTTATTAGCCGTGAGGGATCTAGCTAGCCCCTGACTGCATTACGCAGATCGGGGCGGGGCGCAACGTGGGTGGAGTCAAACGGTTTGACTACGCCCACCGCGCGGGCGCCATGTTGAAAAAACCCATATAGAGGCCGGTCACCATTTTAGATAGGTCTCCTTCGCACCCATTGTATTCATTTCTACAGAGGAACGTGCTAACTAAAAAACACATTTAATGAAGCTGTTTCACAAAATCAGACATGGTATGGCATGATAATTAAAATATAAGCATTATTAAACTAAATAAAATAAAATATAAAAATCTATCGGTTAGAATTTAAGTTAGACGTAACGTGGGCGGAGTTAAAGAGCAAGTAACGTCTAAATTAACTTTTTTTTGCTGATGAACTTCATAAATGAGTGTCTAATAGTGTTTTAAATGTGTGTATTCATTATTTTAGCATTTTAGTGCATTTTCGTTAAAAATTAAACATTCTGCCTAAATACCACAGTATAGCACCACCTCCAGCTTAAAACATAGAATTTGATTAATTTTGAATAAATTTTAGCCAATGGCTAAAGAGTAAGATACTATGTAATCCAGTAGAGTACTACGTAGCAGCTCTGTGTCAAAGTTATAAAAGCAACGAGCATCTCGGCCACGCCTTGTGGCGAGTTGGGAGTTGGATTTGCAAGCGAGTGTAGGAGGTTAGCCGTAGTTCAGCATTAGCATATAGCATTAGCATATCCTAGTCATTAGCGTAGCTTTTAGTGTTATACATACATATTTAGTGTTAGCTTGGCTGTTGGATAGTGTAGTTTAGTTAGTGTTTGGCTTTTAGTGTAATTAGAAAAGTTGTTCGGGTTAAGTGCTCCATATCGTGTTAGTATGGTGAGAAGGTGTAGTGTAGTGTGGTTGCGGTGGCTCTGTGGGGTTGCACTCCTTTCCGCTGGACTTAGAAATTAGGCGCTAGTGGTTGCGCGCAATCAGTCTCTGGAAAACATTCAGCTCCCGCCTGGTGCTGTAGTTTGCAACCAGCATTTTACCCGCAATTCTGCACACCCTTACGAAAAAGAAGTATACTTTAAGTATATAATTTCAAGTATACTTAAGTGTACAGAAGTTTATTTGCATACTTGTTCTTAAAGTTTACTTAGAAGTATACTCCTTGGGACTAAATTGGGCCACTAAAAGTATACTTGAAGTATACTGCAAGTATACTTCAAAGTAATAATTTAAGTTTATTTGTAGTGTACTTCTGATATAATTGAGTAAACTTTTCTCTTTGAAAGTATACTTAAAGTAACCTCACAAGTGTACTTGGGAGTGTACTTCAGATATAATTGAGTATACTTTTCTCCTTGAAAGTATACTTATAAGTTTACTTGTAGTGTACTTCTGATATAATTGAGTATACTTTTCTCCTTGGAAGTGTACTTAAAAGTAACAATATAAGTTTACTTGTAGTGTACTCCTGATATAGTTGAGTATACTTTCCTCCTTGAAAGTATACTTATAAGTTTACTTGTAGCGTACTTCTGATATAATTGAGTGTACTTTTCTCTTTGAAAGTATACTTAAAGTAACCTCACAAGTGTACTTGAGTGTACTTCAGATATAATTGAGTATACTTTTCTCCTTGAAAGTATACTTATAAGTTTACTTGTAGTGTACTTCTGATATAATTGAGTATACTTTTCTCCTTGGAAGTATACTTAAAAGTTTACTTGTAGTGTACTTCTGATATAATCGAGTATACTTTTCTCCTTGGAAGTATACTTAAAAGTAACAATATAAGTTTACTTGTAGTGTACTCTTGATGTAGTTGAGTATACTTTTCTCATTGAAAGTATACTTAAAAGTAACAGTATAAGTTTACTTCTAATAAAATTGAGTAAACTTTTGCCCTTGAAAGTATACTTAAAAATAAACTTTAAGTAACATTATAAGTTTACTTGTAGTGTACTTATGAAATAATTGAGTATACTTTTCTCTTTGAATGTATACTTAAAATTATACTTAAAGTAATAATATATGTTTACTTGTAGTGTACTTCTTATATAATTGAGTATACTTACAGTTTTGAAAGTATACTTTACAGTAAACTTGACGTAATATTCTTTTAGTACATTTAAGTATCTCTATTTTTTCTATAAACACATACTGCAAGTAACATTTAACATCTGCTATTTGCTTACTACCAATACATTTACTTTCCACTATTTACTGATACTTCGTCTTTATGCAGAGAAAAAAAGTAAATAAAATAGCTAAGTCATTTTGTTTAAATTTATTAAACAGAGAGAATTAGAACAGAACAAAAACAGACCTGTTTACCAGGATTAATCAAAGATGAGAACGCAAACTGTTCTGAACATGACGCGTTAATTCTGTCCATTTTGAAAGACTTTTTAAAAATGCCATTAAAAAATCAGTCCATTTTATGGATCCACTTGCTTGGTTGTTGATGCCTTTTTGAAGTTTTCGTTGTTGCATTTCTTTCGTGTTATTTTTCTTACATCTTGAACGCGCAGAGATGGAAACTTCAACTGAGCATGCCCTGTGAACACACAAAGCAAAAAAATGAACACTTGAACTGTTAGGTGAACTCTGACACCACAAAATCTTTACAGTTCGTACACTGTAAACCCGAATAAGTAGGCAGAACTCAAAAAATGTAAGGCAATCAGTTGCCTCATATTTTCTGAGTTTATAAACTCAGATATTTGAGTATATCAGACCATAAATAAACTTAAATATTTGGAGTTTATATTAAATATATTTTCAAATTATGATCAAATTAAAGTTACTGATTAAGCCAACTCAAACAGAAAATAAAACAAAATTTGAAAGAAACAATTACAAACGCACACTTTTGAAAACTGGACAACAGCAGTGTGTAGTCTTTCTTTGAGTAGGTGGTTTAAAGCGACATCAGGATGCACATCAATTCAACATTAACAAAATATGAATTACACTAACCACTATCAAGTAAGTCAGTGAGTACTTTATGCCATTTGGCATAAAACTAGTTGAGTATTGAATCGGATTAGCCTATGGGCTAATCCGATTCAATTATTCACTCTAAACTAAAGCCACAAATGGAGTTGCCAGACTCAGAACGGCTGGACGAACAGAGAAAAGGTAAAACTCAACTGTTCCTCCCACTGTCTTTATGGGTGACCCTGCGAGGAAAGTTGACCATTGAGCAGGGTTGATGGTTTATCCCTTGAGGTCCACGTGACGGGGTGAGGAGTGAGCACCACCTCACCCCTGCCACGTGGACCTCAAGGGATAAACCATCAACCCTGCTCAATGGTCAACTTTCCTCGCGGGGTCCTACCCATTAGGACAGTGGGAGGGTTAACTCAAGGAGAAGTGGAAAATGAACATATTTGCCCAAATGGTGGTGTGTTACTTTAACATCAACAATTAAAGAGCAGACAAATAGTAAATTACATTGTGGATGTGGACAATGCTCTAACAGAGTGAGCCATCTGAATCCACCACTCTTTCAGATTTTGAGTTACACATGTAACATCAGGTCATTTTTGACTCTGCAGCGTGGGTGATAGTTTAGACTCATCAAGACCAAGTAAGATTTTCTGCGTGAACTCAAATGTGTTGGTCAGTCCCTTCGGATAATCTAGATGTAAGGCATAGATGAGGCCGAACATTACCAGGAAGGCATCAGGAAGGCTGGAGAGGTTGACAATCACATCACCCTCTAGGATAACAGATTCTCACTGGGTCGTACGTAACTGGACTCTAGGCATCATCGGTGATGGTTGTCAGGAGGACAACTGCTGCATCCCTGAGGTCCGGCTCATTGGTATCATCCTTACAAAAATGAAAGGGAGATCATACACTAATCACATCTGAACTGAAACTCTGACTGTGGACATTTTTATTTCAGTAGATTTTCATGTAAATAACAATAAATGCAGTCTGATAGACTCCTGTTTAGGGCTGGGCAACATGTCAAAGATTTATCGTTATCAAATTTCTTGTCTCTCATCCAGATAATTTTTCCCATGTCAATAAATTTGATAATAAAAAAATGAAAAGATGTGTAAGTTGGCCACATTTATGTCCCTTTAAGAAGCTGTAGCACCTTGAGTCATGTAAAATTTTAGTCATTGTAATACACGAGACAGCCCCATCTAGTGGACAAATATTGTTGCTACGCATTCCTGTAGTTATCGTCTACTTATCGTTATCGAGGTGAGATCTTCAATATATGGTGATATTGATTTTAGGCCATATCGCCCAGCCCTACTCCCGTTCATTCTGTTGCTTTGTGCTCTCATTTACGAATAAAGTGAGATGGCTTCCGTGTGTGCCAGTGTTACGCTAATGAAAGCTGCTTGAATTCTTTGCAGTGATTGTTGATTTTTCTCAGTGCCTTAAAGCCTGCCACACATGAGGGCCATCTGCTGAGCAAACGGCCTCGAATGACCGCTTGCTCAGCAGATACCTCGCCATGTGCGCCTGATTTTCACAGAGTTTTCCGCCTCACGAGACGCTGAGGTGAATATCTGACCAGTTAAGATATTTTTCGCCTCACAGGGGTAAAAACTCGCCGTGTGCGCATTACCGAGCTGCTGGTTGAGCTGAAATATTCTAGTGGCCAACCAAAGCACGTTCTCCGCTCACATGACCCCAAGATGGCAGCCCCCTGTCTGCATGTCAGAAAAGAAACAACACAGAGACAGAGCTGGAAACGGAGGAAATGCCTATCCTTTTTTGTTGATGAAACGTCGCCGCCACCGGCATTTCAAGGTTGGGAAAATATGGTTACAGTAGCTGGAAAGATGGACCAGGCAAGGAGTTTATGCCAATTTACTCCAAGAGATGCACCTGGAAGACCCAGAATCCTTCCGAAAGGGTAATGGAAACAGTGGGCCCATCGATCCACAAGGTACCGTTTTGTTTATTTTTCAGACACGCAGACAAGGCAAGGGGCTGCATCTGAATACATCTTGGGGTCATGTGAGCGGAGAAAGTGCTTTGATTGGCCACTAGAATATTTCAGCTCAGCCAGCAGCTCAGTAGTGCACACACAGCGAGTTTTTACCCCTGTGAGGCAGAAAATATCTAACTGGTCAGATATTCACCTCAGCGTCTCGTGAGGCGGAAAACTCAGTGAAAATCAGGCGCACATGGCGAGCAATCTGCTGAGCAAACAGTCCTTCGAGGCCGTTTGCTCAGCTGATTGCTCTCTTGTGTGGCAGGCTTAAACATCTTGCCAAAGGTTTGTAGTTGAAACAATGGCACATTTTCCAAAATGTTCATGTGCGTTGTCCTTGTGTTGTCTTTATGCATAAATAAATAGAATGATTTGTTCAAATTTACAATACTGGGACTTACCACACGTCCTCAAAAATCCAGAGGTTTCCTCACGTAGATAGACAGGAAGGGCATGGAGAACAGTGGTACGCCTTGTGTGGACATCATGTAATTCCTAAGAAGATTATTAAGAGTGTAAATACTGTCAAGTTTTTACTTAATGCTAAACTGCTCTGACCAATTTTCCAAGACAGTGATATCTGCATCTAAATCCAATGATAAACTGCTGAATTCAAAAGTTAATTTGAAGTGTTTAACATTACATAATACGGAGGGGTATTAGGGCAACTGAAGAAGAAAAAATTCTTAAAATAAATAAAGTCAGAACTCTGACATTTATCTCAGTATTCAATTGTTTCCTTCAGTGGCCCTAATACTGCCTTATTGCCTAAGAGTATTAGAGTCACTGAAGAAAAAGAAAAGAATTGAGAAAAAAAGTCAGATAATTTCAAAATTCTGGGATTAAAGTCAGAATTCTGACTTTTTTCATGAACCTAAAACCAAACAAACAAAAAACTATTTAGGATTTTTTTTGTTAAAAAAAAATCAAAACAAACGAACAAAAAAAAAAAAGCCTGAATTTTAAGATTTAAGTCAGAATTCTGATCCCCCCTCATAATCTTCCCCAATTTCCCTTTTTTTTGTTTTAGGTACCAGTCAGAACTCTGAGATTAAACTCAGATTTATGACTTATTTTCTCAGAATTCTACATTTTTTTCCATCAGTGGCTCTAATACTCATAGCATAAAGGCATTACCTGTAAATTGTATATTCACCAGTTTTAAAAGACAAATCTGTATTAGGGCTGTCGCGGTAACCGCAAGAAGAAAATATTGCGATATTAAGAAACCCACCGCGCTGCAGGACGTGCCACCGCCATTACCGCACTTGATTAAATCTCGCGACAGCGCATGCTGAGAGGTAAAGTCCGTGCTGATTGAGGAGATAGTACACATGGAAGATGGAGGGAGCGGTGTCAGTGCGTCAGCTGCAGCCCAGCCAGAGACCTTGGAGCAGGCAGTGCTGCCACCAGCGGCAAAGAAAAAAACGCTTGTAGACCTGCTGAAGTCACGGACAAGCACGTCATCTGTAACCGTCCCGAAGAGAGTTAGAGCCGAGCTGGAGCTCACTTGCTACCTGCAGGAGGAACCCATTGACCCTAATGAAAACCCTCTGACATGGTGGCGCAACAAACATGGGAGATTTCTATTGCTCTCCAAAGTCGCACGTAAGTACATGTGTATTTGCGCAACAAGCGCACCATCCGAGAGGGTTTTTAGTGTCGCTGGAAATGTTGGCACCCCTCTCAAACCGCATAAGGTTAACATGCTGGTTTTCCTTGCGCATAACAAGGACATGACCGAGTTATGTTATTCTTGTGTGTGAAAGTGAAATGACAGTGCCTAGGACATCTCATTTTGTATACTTTATTTTAAACTACAAAACAAAACGGGCACTTTTTTATTTCTGTTATATGTGCAGCCAAATTTGCATTTCAAAGATAAACCTCCTGAATGTTGTTTTTAAGTTCAGTCAGAAAATGCCGTAACTGCCCTTCGATCTGCATTCAATAGTGTTAAAAATGGCCATGTATTTTTTCTAACATTTTTTAAATATGTAAGCACAATGTTTCAAAGGAAATATTGACATGAGTTTAGTAATCAACAAACAAATTTGCTAAGTACATAAATAAAAACGGGGTGCAATAATATCGCATACCGCAATATTGAGCTGCCCTGACTCACCGCAGGGGGAATTCCTCAACCGCGACAGCCCTAATCTGTATACATATACATACATACATACATATATAGTCATGTTATTTAGGATGCGCCATCAAAAATGCAGATTGTGAGAATTACTCACCAGTGGTCTCACTTGTATGAACCTCTTGGGGGTCAACAGCAGCATGCCATCAATCTTGTGTGCAGAGAGTGGGGTTGGATCATTGAAGTCTGACTGCAGATTCATAGACAGGCTTCCCGATGTGGCTGACAGCTCATAGGAATGCACATCTACACCAGGAAGCATAATCAGTAGAGAAAACAAACATTGTGAATCACAAGGTAGATCTCTGTTAGTCTGCAAAATTTAGGCAGTCCTCCACTATATATGAAGCTAAATCATCTAAATTATATATATATATATATGTGTGTGTGTGTGTGTGTGAGGAGATTCAAGTGTAATTTGACTTATCCACACAAAGCTAAAAACATAACATTTAAAGAAAATAATCTGGAGTAACAGTGTACAGTAAGGACAAATTTACAACACTAAAATACTGTGAAATTAATAGAAACAGCGTTCTGCATTCAAGATATGTGCAACTGAGCACTATTTAATTTGATGATAAAAACATTAACAAAATTTGTATGTCTATGCGTGTATTAAATAAAACTTTTCACAAAAACTGACAAACTCCCGCGAGCTAACTGAACGTACCGTTTTTTTTTTGTCCTCAGAACATCACCTTTTAAAACAACTATGGAGGGGACAAAAATGGAGGGAAGGAGGGAACATAGCATCGAGATCAGCACCGCTTCGTCTCTTGCGGTCACAATCCTCTTCTACGGTTAAAAAACCAGGCTGCTTGCAAAGCTATCGCACGGGTGCTACGGGGAAATAGTTTACAACACAGACTGATTTTTTCATCGCTGTACAAGAGACCACTGCTCATTTACTTTTAATAAGTGGACGTTTAAGTTTGACTTGGTGGCGCTGAACTCCCGCTTTTATTTTTTTCTCAGAACGTCACGTTTAAAAAATTACGATGGAGGGGACAAAAATGGAGGGAATAAGTCTCTAGAAGTCTAATAAAAAAGTATCTAAAGTAATGCTAACCTTTAATAATGAGATAGCGCTGCTCATTTAATTTAATAAACGGACTTTAGTCGCACACAAAGTTAATAACACAGCTAACTCATGCAATGACTTAGCATATTAGCTTGCTACGTGGCCAACATTACTCACCATGTCCGTCTTAAAAACATTTACAACATTTAAGCAACTTTTATGGCGGCTACTTACATTTAGCTCAGTGGTGCAGAACGAGTGACTGTCAAGTGCAGATGCAGAACAGAAGCGCGACCTCCGACGGTTAATGCGACCTCCGACGGTTAATGCACCTCCGACCCTCGCTCTTCTTCTCCGTCTGCTGAGAAGCTTCGCCTTCGAGAGCTGACTAAGCAAATGCTACAAAATAAAAGCACTTCCTGTGCGTGTAATTTCACAATAATTCGTAATTTCATGCTTAATATGTTATTTAGGACAGACAGACAGAGTAGTTATTTCAAAATAAGGCAAAGTTTCAAGCAAGGACAAACTTAATATGGAGGAAGTGATTATGTTAAACAAAAAGGACATGTCAAAAAGGACTGATTTCAAAATATATAAAGCTTTACAACAGGATTTGATTAAGAATATAGATATTAAAGAAAAATGGGAACTGGAAGTGAACATAATGATAACAGATGAGGAATGGGAGGAAACACTTGAAGCAGGCCATTAACTAATAGTCCGTCTTGGAGGGAATTTGAATGGAAGGTGAAGATGCATGCTTTAAAACTCCACTTATCATGTCTAAATAGTAATGTTCCAAATTTATGTTGGAGAAAATGCGGGCTAGTGGGAGACTTTTCACATATACTTTTGGACTGCCCTAAATTCATACCATTCTGGGAAGGTGTTAGGGAGAAATTGAAAGAACCTTGAAGGTGAAATTACAATTTAAGTTAAAATGGTTTGTACTGGGAATGCTGTACCAAAAATCACACACACATAATGGAGACATACGTAATCAGAATTCTGCTTATGACTGCCAAGAAGTGTATTGCAGTTTTATGGCTGGACACAGAACCCCCAAGGGTGGCACAGTGAAGAGACAGAGTTAGACAGGTCTACAAAATGGAACAAATTAATGCAAGACTGGGACTAGGGAAATTTGTAAAAATTTGGGAACCAATAAAACAAATGTTAGAAAGATACTCTCATGTGAAAATTATTATTATTAATTTTTATTTTTATTTATTTATGTATTTTTGTCTTTTGGGTGAGTTATTTAGCTAGATCAAAGTAAAATGTAGAATGTAGTAGAGAGCAGATACGATGAATACAGAGAAAGCTTGTCAGAACTATATGTAATGATTGGTGACTTGGTTAAGTTGGATAGATCTTATGGCCACAAGGAAATTCAAACTTTGTTCAGGGAAACACCGCCCTGGAGAAGGGAAGAAGAAACTCAAATGCATCTCCATGTAAATGTTGTTGTTCTAATTCAAAAATAAAAAGTTCCAAATATATATATATATATATATATATATATATATATACTTATATAATACTTATATATATATATATATATATATATATATATATATATATATATATATATATATATATATACTTATATATTATATATATATAAGTATATATATATATATACACTTATATATATACTTATATATATAAGTGTATATATATATACTTATATATAATATCTAAGTATATATATATATATATATATATATATATATATATATATATACTTATATATTATATATAAGTATATATATATTATATAGATACTTAAATATTTATTATATTATATAAGTATATATATATATATATATATATATATATATATATATATATATATATATATATATATATATATATATTAAGTATACTTACACATTACTTGGTGAAATATACTTCTGATAGAGTCAAGTACAAGTATAGTCTAAATGTAAGTAAACTTTAATGTAAGTATGTATTAAGGTATACTTAGTAGTATTTAAAAAATGTACTCGGATAACTATACTTCTGATAAGTACATTGAAAGTAAACTTGGAAGTATACTGTATTCATTTTTAGTATACTTCAAGTATACTTCAGTGTACTTCTTTTTGGTAAGGGCATCTCCGTTTGAAGAGGGAGGCTGTGCCCACCGTGGCTCTTCCGCGATTTAGATGCAGCCCACCGACTCTGCTCCCCCACCATGGCGGGCTCCAGTCTGAGGTGAGTAAGCTAAATAAAAGTTTTAACATCTTCTAAAGACAATTCCCTACCTAAATGCAAAGTTTGAGAGACGTGGTTCACTCCATTTAGCTAATATCAGCCTGTGCTGCCTTCGGGCAGATTTGTCAAGTTCACAAGATGTGGAACGGGATGTAAGGTTAGAATCAGCGGCGAATCGGGACATGTCTCGAAGCCCTGGCCGACGAAACGGTCCACATGACTATTACGGTCAGGCTCGGAGAAAATTCGGGTTGTTTTTGTGTCAGTCGGTAATTCTGCAACAGTGACTAACGCAGCACTAGTTGACAGACAGCATTACAGCGTGAAATTCAGCTTGTGACCCGGTTCCGTGAGGAATTCTGTTCAGGAGGTCGCATTTCAGGCTCTCCACATCATATGTGACTGACTTTTACGTTATAATAACGATCAAACACTAGGAATGTTATAAAGCACCTATATGTTTCTTTTGTATATTATCTGACTTTATAAACTCCAACAACAATGTGCTTCTATTTTTTTTCAGGCTAAATCTACCCAAGACAATGGCTGTCAGAATGCACTTGTCCAGGCTGACGTAAAGCCTTACCGGCGTAGCAAAGGTGAATTATTTTTAATAATCTTCTATGTAGACATTTTATTATTACCTTCTAGTTTTAATTTGTTTTACAGATTATTGTTACACGTGATTTTATGCTCTTTTAAACATTTATAAATGTGCTGCTTCTTTGTTTTTTACATAGCCACCCAGAATAGAGCTCACAGCCGCAGTGTGTCTTGTGACACAGGGACCATGACGGAAATTCATCTTCCAGAAAGTCCCAGAGCAGCGTCCACACCCGTGAAAAGAGTAAGATGTGAGGTGTCTGCTGTTGATTCCAGCTTCCACCTCAGTGACAGTGCAAGCTCAGTGAACTGTTCAAGGTAAAAAAAAAATTAAAACATTTCAGAATTTTTAAGATATTAACAGTTAAATAAGTATGTGATTACATCATGACATCATGAAGGAGGCTACTGATTCTGGCTCTGTGACACTTGGTGGTGACGTGTGAGCTGATTCACCTGGTGAATAACTTTTACATTAAATATTTTGTTTTTGCTATCAAACGTAAATTAACTAATAACCTGCATTATTGCAGGACACTCAGCAAAATATGGACTCTACACCATGAGGCAGGCACATGTTAATAACTCTATAAGAGCACATAAGGTGAGCAACACCACATATTATTGTTATTACTGTACACTGTCCTGGATTTGTTTTCTTTATGCCTGTTTTCTTTATGTCATCATTAGCCTGGCTGATCACCTGATAACTCCTGTCATCTGGTTGTGACAGCATGAGGATGTCCTCACACACCTGTAACCTATCAGCTCATTTGGCAGAATAGAGAGAGAAGAGACAACACCACATCTCCTGTTCCTGGAAAGCCTTCAGCCATCCTTCGATGCCCCCTCGGGCCGGGCTGGACACGGGCTCAGATTTTAGGCCCGTGCAGGGCTCTACTACAGACCCTCGTACCTCACTAGGTATGTGCTGTTGTAGCGGCATGAATGGCCTCATATTTGTGACCCAAAGGTAACACTTCCTCGCTGGGTCGAGCTGTAACTTTTGTTCCACAGATTATCCATCAGGAGCCGGGAAGTCTGCTAAACACCATCTTTATCTGGCTGCTGTTCTGTTCCAAGATGAAGGACACTTCAAGATTTTAAAACAATAATTTTAAATAAACAGTTTTTACTGTTTATTACAATCATATAATAATCATCATAAAAAATCATCATGGTTCAGTATAAATGTATTTAATTACTGAAATGACTTATTATTCTTTGGGTTAATAATTATTATTATTTATGATAATCAGTAATGTGTGATCAGTAACCAGAAGGTCATTGGCACGTGTACACCTCGTGCAGAACTGAATCCAGGGTAAAAGTTAACTTGCTCTCACGTCTTTGCTCCATAACAACAAGCTTTCTGATGCTGAGAGGGCGTGTTCTGAGGTTTTGTTAAAGCCAAATCTCCGCCGCTCAAGTTCAGTTCTTGAACCAATCGGAGGACGAGGGACGGCCGCCTGACTCCTCACTAAGCATTCTGTCACCGATAGAATTGCTCCGAATAAGCACACCTGTAACCAGCTGACGCAATAACTCCTTCAGAGTTATTGATTTTGAGACGCAAATCGTTTCATCAGTTGTTGAGACCCACGGAGACATCTCAGGACCGATTTGTGTCACACTAAGGAACCTCTACCAACCTCGTGCCCATAGGGCATCATCTCCACCTGACATCTCGGATCCACAGAGGGTCTCCTGAACTGGGTGAGGTAGACACCTCCCGACAGATGGCGTCTGATGCTGTTCTCTCTAAGAAACCATAAGTTAGCTGCAAAACTATATTTTTCACCCAGAACGCGTTTCTCTCTCTGAAAGAAATCTTCTGAGATATCATCCACGCATCCAAACCTCGCATTTCATTTTAGCTTTTCATTCAGACACAGACAAAGCTTTTAATAACAAGTTTTAATATCAAGCTGTTACAAATTGTCATTTTCAAATTGTCATCTTTAAAATTGTTAGTAATAAATTCTTAACTTCTTAAACCTGACTCTTCTTGGAAATGAAACACAGAAAAGTGTAATTGGTTATTGAATAAGCAAAGAATCCATTAAGTCTTCTGTTTTATAAATAAACTTTTGCTGTAATATTTAATAATCTTAAATTAAAAATTAATCTTTGGATTAAAATATAGACCAAGACAGTTGGTGTATGAACTTCTATTGAGTGTATTAATATCCTAGACATTTATGCATAATATAAGTTCATATGCTAATGTGTCCAATCTTTTCTCAGGATCTAACCAAACTGATAGCAAACAGTGTAAAATCCTAGTATGTAGATGTGCACACGCTACACTGTATCAAAAATGTGAAAGACCCACATAGAAATAAAGCTCTGGAGACAAGAAGTGAAGAATGTTACATTTATTTTAAACAAAATGAAAAAGTTGAAGGTTCTGAGTTGATCTGACAGGCAATATAAACACAAATTTATTAAGGGTACTATGTCATCACACACAAAAGTTTGTTAGGATTTAAGATTTTCAGATTTCTAATATGATGCACAGCAACACTAACAGTGACAACATACACATTTAAGATAAAAAACACCAAGTAAAAATTAATTATGATACTGATTTGTTAAAATAGTTTGACTGATACCAGAGTATAAAACGATCTCCAAATGTGTTTGGAAGAAATTACAATTATTATCTTTAAGAGGCCAGTAAAGGTCTTCTGGTGCTTTTATTTCTTGATCAATGTAAACTTTTTTGTACAAAACGATAAATCAACCATAACTAAGAAGCAACTTTTAAGAAAAAGGGTAAAGTAATTTTTACTTGCAGCTTGTTTACTTTTCAAAGCAAGTCACAAATTTTTTTCTTATTATTTTCCATTAGTTCATACAAAGTTGTGGGTAAAAAAAAATTGTTTAACAACCAGACTTTCTAGTTTGATACAACACTAGCATAGCAGTAAAAAATGTATACCCTGATTTAAAAATTTCACTGAATGCTACTAAAACAGAGATAATCATGACACCACTTCTCTCTAGCTTAGTAACATTGTATTTAGTTAGAAAAACACTTAAGTGTTTTTAAAAGGAGATTTTAAAAAGTTTTAAACATGTTTACACAAACCACAGTAATTTAACGAGCTAGCTAAAACACAAACTGTCATTTGGTTTAAAAAAGGTCTTTTGTTGCCTGAAAAGAGCTTAAATGACTTTCAGCATTCATATAAACGCTTGTGTACAAAAAAAAGACATATGTGTTCAATTTAATGAATGAGTGAATTTAACCAAAAACAGTCTAGCATTGAGTTAGCTTTTCAAGTTAGCACAGAGGCATTGCCAGTTAAACAAATGTTTCATTCCTTAAAGCTCATTATTATTCTTGGTTATTGAGGACCATCACGTGTAAGTGCTAGGAGGCAGAGGAGAAGGAGACAGGATAAACGGAGGAAGTCGGTTGAGTAGAGGTGAGGAACTGATCGCACCACGCCGGCTCGTCCAGGTTTATTTCAACAAACGGGATGCTGGAGCAAGCTGCTGTGAGACGGTGCAAAACAGATTTGAGTTTACACGTTTATGTAAATTATGTTTAAAAGATTTTTGAAAACTAGTTTTTTAGTTTTTATAGCTTGCGACAAGATTAACGTAGTGCATTGCTATTAGCTTAGAGATTGAGTCTGTGCTAGTTTATAGTTTGTGTTCTTTACATGTGGATGTTGAAAAAATATTTTGGGACAGTTTTTGTGATAAGTTCAGTTTTTCTTCGGTAGAAAATGTTTCTTTCTCCCATTTTTTCAATTTAGCCTCTCTTTACTAAATGTAAATCTACGGTAGCCCAGAATGTTAAATAAAAAATGCAAAAGCAGAAAGACAAAAAACAAATGACAACAACCTACCATGAGTTTAAAATTAAAACAAAAGCAAAATTAATAAATTAACATAAATATAAATATATTTACATTTCCCCTTTTACTCACATTTTACTTGGATCGTTTTTGTTGTTGTTGTTGGCTTTTGTATTTACTGATTTACTCATTTTGACCCTTCTGAGCCACCGTACTAAACACTCAATGAATATTAAAAGAAAAAAAAACTTAAAAAATGTTTCTTATTGTTTACTTAAGGTCAGCAATAATTTGGATTTGCACATTCACATTACCATAAATCCTCTAATATTGGCCCATATTCCATTACCGGCCAGGTTTCCTACATTAGTTGGTTTCGTTGTCAGTGGGGGTAAATCAAGCCCCCACAATGCGGGTCAAAAACTGAAGCAAACGCGGAAGTAAAATAAATTACAGTTCCACCCTCATCCACTAGGGGCTGGTGTCAAAAGCGAGCAAATCCTCATTGACTCCCATGTTAAAAATACCAATTTCACAGCAGAAATAAACATGTTTACAGCCTGGTTCCAAAACATGTTTTTTGTTTAAATGATCTAGTTTACACTCATGACAACTCTGAGGGGGGTGATTTTTTTTCTCACTCTTCTGTTTAAGTGTATTAAAAGCCTAAAATTCTGTATAATTAATGAGCATCCGACCCACGTGACCGCAGAGCTAGCTCCGGGGAAAGGCCGCAGTAGAGCCTCGGTCTGGCCTGGAAACTGTTCCGTCAGTTTCAGTCTCTCAAATTAGACCATTAGTTGTAGCGTTTGTGCGTTCTTTTTTGGATATTATTTGTGCAATTGTTGGACAAAATGACTTGCTGTGGCATTAATTGCACTAATAGAGCGTCCAAGGAGTCTCCACTTCATTTTTTTCGGTAAGTAAAATTATATTTATGCATTTTAGGTCACTGCCGAGCTGAGCCTAGATTTTAACATGTACTGTTTAACCATGAAATTTAAATGTAATAGGGTAAAACCCAGTGCATTTAACATAATGCTGCACTTTAGAAAATGGGTTGAAATATAACATGTTGGTGGAGCTGGGTTCCGGCTATCGGCTTGTGGAGCTCTCGGGAGACCGATGTTTTCCACCCGTTTCTCCCCTCCCCGCAGCTCGGCGCATCTCTGTCTGATCGCGGCTTCTGTCTGCTGCACGGGCTGCCGGCTTGTGGAGCTCTGGGATGGAAACCTTTCCACTCGGTTCTCCCCAGCGGCAGCTCTGCGCATCTCAGATCGCAGCGGCGCTTGTCTGCTGTGCGGCTGCTGGTTTGTGGAGCTCTCGGGAGACCTCTGTGTTTCACCCGGTTTTACCCAGCGGTCAGCCCGGCGTATCTCTGACTCAGAAGCTCTGGTGTTGTGCACAGTTAACTCCGGTTGTAGCTAGGTTGCTACCTCCGTTAGCTTAGCTCCCACCTCTGCATTAGCTTTGGGTTAGCTTCAGGTTAGCTTGTAGCTAGTTCGACCGGGTGTCATCAGTCATCAGACTGCTGCGGCGGTTGAGGGTTGACTCTCTTCATCCAGATCCGTAGGTTTTTGTGGGTCTGAGATCACTTCCAAAGAGTCATTCGTTTCTGACTGAATCCGTGGAAATTTGGGCAACAAAACCGATCCATTTTACCACTAGCTCTACCTTTCACTCATTCGCAGGTGGAAAATGAGGTCAAAGATTAACATCAATTTCCTGTGTTGGTTGAAGTTTTTACTATCTATATGATAATTTACTGATTATTTTTGTTTTGTATGTTAAATATTATCACATCCACACGTTAAATTCAAATGAAATTGTAAAAAAAAACCTCTAATATTTACTTGGGGGTGCTATGGGGGTGCAATGACTAATCCAGGGGTAGCTATAGCACCCCCAAGCCCCCCCCCCCCCCCCCCCCCCCCGGGCACCGCCACTGTTTGATACTGTTTTACGTGTCCTCACTGCAAATAGCTTGTATAGCGCTAATATTTTTAGCAGTTAGCTCAGTGTTGTAACGTGGAACTGCAGAGGATTAGGATTAAACAGTTGGAGGATTTTATTAAATAAACTTAAAGCAAAATGAGAAATCTGAATTAATAGAAATTAATAAAATGTTGGATTTCTTTGAAATTTTGGTTGAAGTACTTACAATTTGGGCCAATAAGGAGTAAAATATAATCATCTAGAAACATGAGGGTTATCTTATTTTTGCTGAAATATTAGCATTTTTGTCGTTGCTGCTGTAAAATATTATTGTTTGTCTGTTTTCTGTTATGAATCTAGAGACGATTAACTGTAATACCTCTGATTTTGTATCTTCTATTGTCTTAACTCTGTATCTTATGTTTATTTTTCCAAAAGACTGAAGAAAAATATCTGCGCTTTGGTTTTTCATATCTTACACACGTTTGTGAAGCGTGTGTTGATTTTTAATGTGCTGTTCATGTTTAAGTCTTACATGGGTTGTTGTTGTTTTCATTCTGCTGCTGCGGCTCCTCCATGGCGTCAAACAACAAGTTGTTGCTGCTCAGCTGGTTGGACGCCTGCTCAGATTGGTCGTCGCCCAATGAAGAACTGGCGCTACTGGGAGGGGAGTTCTGCACCCCGTTTGCCTCTGGCTGCTCCTGGGAAACTGCAGGAAGGAACAAAATTTAAGCATTTCACATCTTTATAGTTGTGGCAGTAGGACATGTTATCATGCATTGGAGCAGAACAAATAAACGTCACATTTGCAGAAACTGAGTATGTTTATTTACTCTCGTCCACGTTGGGATCCTTCGATCAAATAAGTCATGTGAACACCTTCTCTACAGCAGAGATGCTAAATAAACAATCAACCAACAAAAATAGCACACCCTCACTGGTATTCTTGTCTTCTCTGGTGTCTTTGTCCCCCATCTGTGGACCTGTTCCATTGGCTACTGGTGCGGTTGGGAGGTCGTCAGTGGTCTCCATGCCTTTTGGGGCTGGTCGATCAGAAAGACCAAAGCAGTCTTGTTAAGAGTTTACTTGGGTGTGTGTCTATAAATGTAGTTAGTTATAAACTAATGTACCTAGATCATCCAGGTAGACCTGGCCAAAGGTCCCAGTGGGCTCGTCTAGACGGCTAGATGGAGGACGTTGGAGATCAAATGAGTACGACTGGAAAACAAAAACCAGATGAATTGTCAGGTCTAAACGATGACTTGAAGAAGCTTTTTGAAATTGGTTTCTTACCCTGGACGCCCGCCTGAGCATGTAGAGGATGGTGCACAGAATAATGATCACAATGATGATAAGCACCAGGATCACATAACCTAGAGGAGAACAATCATGTCAGGACGAAAGCTCTAACACCAGCTGAGGAAGCCTAAAGGACTTGCTTGGTCTCCAACCAGCAGCTGGAAATCCTCCAGAGGGAGGAGACCAGCAGCCATCCAGATCAGAAGCCTGAACCACCTCCTGGTGAGGATGTTGGTGTTCTGGTCGGTAGCTGCAGCTGTAGGACTGGGTGGTTTACTGATACGTTGTTCATGATGAATCGGACACCAAAGTACTTAGAAATGAAATTATTTTGCAGAGTTTGCTAATAATATTTACATATTTCACCATTCACCGTAGTATAAAACAGAACATAGTGAGACAGCGTTGTGCAGAAAATAACTGACTATAAACACATCATACTACAGTGTTGCCCCCTGATCAGACAGGTGTGTGTTTTATGTGTAAAGCTGTTTTTATCAGACGTGTCTGCTGTCACAGAGAACACGTGGTGGTTGTGGTCTGACGCACAGGAAGCGTCAGACGTAAGCGGTGAACGAGCTGCCTGCGTACCTGCTTTAGACGAAGCAGCAGCTGCTGGTGCAGCACCTGCAGAAGTGACCTCTTTGTCTTTTGATCCACCTTCTGTTGCCTGTTCAAGACAGAGGGCAGCCTTCAGATTTGAACATTGCTCAGCTCTGCTGTGGGGGTTCATATGTGATGGCTTGTTCTGCACTTCCTGGTTATTCAGCAGCAAAGGTTCATTCTAGCTGTCATTCAGCTCATGAAGGACTCCAGAACCCTGAAGCAATGCTAAAATGTTGACTAGATGTTTGCACTGAACAAACGGAGAGTTGTTGCGTAAAGAGCCAACACTCAGAACTCTCCTGGTTGGTTACCGTTGGTGGTGATGGCGCTGGCGCTGTTGGCGTGGTGGTTTCATTGTTGGATCCATTCAGGAGCTGCTGGGTTGTTAAGGGTTTCGGCGTTTCTGATTCTGAAATTTGAGTTAAATCAAACTATCAACGGTGAAGGATGGCAAACTGGCTAATATAGTGGAGAAGCAAAGTAATGTGTGATGCTACATAAGGCCTAAGTGCACATCCATAAATACGTGAATGTTGTGACTCAGAACTGTTGGTACCTTTTCCATAAACTTCAGTTTCTGGAGAAACTGTAGTTTTATTTTGTATTTGGTCATCAGATGAAATTTCTGTAAGTAAAAGAGAAAACTGTCACGAATCAGAAAACCTGAAGAAAGAAAAAAAAACATTTAGTGACTACATCCAATTACAGCTGAGTCACGGGGAAAGAAACCGGAAGCCAGTTTGCTTTGAACTTGTATTCTTTAAATGACCAGCAGGGGGCGACTTAATGAAGTAGCTCGACCAAACAGATTATAAAGTTTGGAAACTGAGAGACATCTCAAACTTTATAATCTATTGAAGCATCTTCTGGTTTTATTCTGTAGATTTTTTTATTTCATCCCAGTTTAGAGGGAAACAAGACAATCTACGGAAGAGGGTTAGGGCCACGTAAAAGGGAAAACAAAAGAAAGACAATTCTGGCTTTAATCTCAGAATTCTAACTCTAATAATCTTAAGAAAAAAGTCAGATTTCTGATATTAAAGTCAGAATTCTCTTTCTTTTCTTTTTTTTTTCTTTTCACTGGCCCTAATCTTTGCATGACCTTGCTCCAGATTACCTCTCTGAGCCACTGGTTTTTTACTCCCCTGCTCGGTCTCTGAGGCCGGCTGAAGGGATGCTCCTGGAAGTCCCCAAAACAAGACGTAAGCTCAGAGGTGACAGGGCTTTTCTGTAGCGGCCCCTGGGCTCTGAATGTGCTGCCTTTGAGCATTAGGTCACCCTCTTCACTGTCTGGTGTCTATTTTTATGATTTGGCTTTTAACTCAGCTTGAGAGTCTTTTTAGTGTTAGTTTTTATGCTTTAGTCTTTATGCATTTTTATGCTGTGTTTTGTTTTTAATCTTTTCAATTTCTTTGAAGCACTCTGGTTTTATACTGTAGTAAGGTGCTCTACAAATAAAGCTGTCTTAGCTAATCCTCTTCTGTAACAATCAGCCAGTTTATGTCCACCGGTTTTAAGAAAGGATAAAACAACAGGAAACAAATCAGTGGGTGATTTAAACATACACCTAATTAATAGTCAGCACTTAATATATCCACAACGATTTTTATGTCTGTTCTTACCTTTGGGCTCCGCTTTAGGTTCCTCAACATCTGGAACATCGGTTGTGTTTTTGCCTCGTGTAACAGAAGACGTCACTAGAACTAAGGAGAAAAGTAGTGTAATTAAATGTGTTTGTAGTTCATTGAGCTATGTACCTGGGAAACATGTTTATATAAACATCCAGCCCTTATTTGTGGAGCCAGTTTACAACAGCTGCTGACCCAAGTGCTGAACATACACGACTAGTTAGCCATAAAAGAGGGCTAAACAAAGTTCCCAGACCGTACAAACACGTGCACTACAAATAAGTGCTGAAGTGTACTATAAGTACAGTAAGTATAAGTAACCGTAAGACTGGAAACAAACAGAAGTAAAAAGCTATGTGAGACTATGTTCCAAGGACTACATACGTATAACATGCACTCCCATCTACTAAATGATAATGATAAATGACCCGCAGTCGTGTAGCGCCTTTCAGAGTCAGAGGACTCTTACGCTACAGTGTATCATTCATCCGTTCACACACACTGATGTTGATGAGCTACCATGTAGCCACAGCTGCCCTGGGGCACGCTGACGGAGGCAAGGCTGCCGAGCACAGGCGCCACCGGTCCCTCCGACCACCACCAGCAGGCAAGGTGGGTTAAGTGTCTTGCACAACAGCAGAATTCTCTGTCCAGAGCCGGGATCAAACCTGCAACCTTCCGATTACTGGACAACCCGCTGTTGAGCTACTGCTGCCCAGCTACTAGCAGGCCACTGCCTCACTGAGTACTGGAGTACTCATTTATTAATGAGGAAGGTTAAATCAGCCAAATCTTGAAGTGTTAAATGGTAAATGGCCTGTATTTGATATAGCACCTTCTAGAGTCCTGGAACCCCCCAAGGCGCTTTACAACACCATCAGTCATTCACCCATTCACACACACATTCACACACACATTCACACACTGGTGGGGATGAGCTACGATGTAGCCACAGCTGCCCTGGGGCGCACTGACAGAGGCAAGGCTGCCGAGCACTGGCGCCACCGGTCCCTCCGACCACCACCAGCAGGCAACGTGGGTTAAGTGTCTTGCCCAAGGACACAACGACAGCGACAGACTGAGCGGGGCTCGAACCTGCAACCTTCTGATTTCGGGGCGAGCGCTTAACTCCTGTGCCACCGTCGCCCCTATTTCAATATTTTTCCTCACAACAAATTTCCTCTTTACAGAGTCCTCTGAACTCTTACTTTCTTCTCTTCCTAAAGACCTTGGATCAGAGGGTAGGAAACATGACCGAACACACACACAAGCACTGATATTTAATTTGTTGAATTAATTGAATTTGAATTATTCTTTAAGTTTTGTCTTTCCAACCTGCCGCAGCCCACTGAAGTACTAGACTAACCTTCATCAGCATTCCAGGTTGAGGTTTTGTCTCTTGGGAATCGAGCTAGCGGCTAATCCTGTAATCCTCGAAAACGTCACCAAAACTCTGAGTTCAATCTAATCAGGCAGGGCAGGTTAGCGAACACTTGTAAGGTTCTTTTTTCCACGTTTAATCTTGAAGCTAGTTTGTGTTCACCCTGACTAGCCATTAGCGTGTCAATCAGGTCAGAATTAAACTGTCACACCACACTGAGACTAACTACAGATTGGACAGTTATGCCTGAATCCACTCAGTAGAACCTCTCTTCAGAAGATCTGAGCTAACGTGAGATCATGCTAACAAAGCCTGTGTTTCAGATCAGCTTGGTCTGATTAATGACTCTTCTGATTTAGTCCACACTAAAGCGAAGCTCGTGTTGTTACTGCAGTTCTAGATCGGGTTTAAGTCTAGACTCCCCCATAGGTGCTCTTGATGATTTGCAACCATATTAGTAAGCTCTGCTTAGTAAATCTGGACCTAACATTTGCTCTGCCATAAAAGCTAATAATAGTCTAATAGTTCACTCACATCTACATTATTTGCACTTTTAAAAAGGCATTTTTGCAGGAAACACATCATCTCCTTGCTGCATTTGTGTGCTTCAGATCACTTCCTGGATGTGGTAAATTATCACGAAGCGCCCTGAAGACACCCAAACTTGCTCAGATGCAGATTCAAATGTAATGGGGTTGTGGAAGAAGTTCAGCCAGATAAAATGCTGATTTTAAAAAGCAACTTTAACTTTTGCTGAAATGAAGATCAAAGCTTTTTACCACGTGACTCAAATGATGCAAAAATAAATCAAAATCTAAAATTGAGCCATGCAAGCTCAAATGTGAAGGACTGAGTTTTTACTGAGTAAAGCGGAGAGGAAGCATCAGTTAGGAGGTGAACTCACCGAGGAAGCAAAGGTGAAAGAACAGCTTCATCGTTATCATTTGAATATTCCCTCTCTCTTTTTTCAAGCTGGCTCGTGCACTCATCAGCGATCTTGATCAGTTTCCTTTTTATCTTTTTAGTTTGTTCCTTTAAAAAACTTCTTCCTCTGCAGCTGTTATCAGCCCTCCACTCTTCTGTTCGTCTCTCTCTCTCTCTCTCTCTCTCTCTCTCTCTCTCTCTCTCTCTCTCTCTTCCTGTCTTCCTTCTCTCAGACCCCCCCCCCCCACACCTCACTGAGCGCGACACCCTCACAGCTCTCTCTCTACCTTCAGCTCTGAGGTGTAGGGACCACTTTTACTGATCTCCAACCGGTGTTGAGGTGGAGATCCGTTCTGGTTCTGGTTCAGATCTGATCTACAGCATCACCACGTCTCTGACAGGTGACTAGAGTCTAGAGACATTTCACCCTGCAGCTCTGGCGTCTTCACGCGTTTCCTCTCACCCACTTGAGTTCTTTTTTTTTGTTTGTTTGTTTGTTTGTTTTCGTAAACCCACCTCCCTCTCTGGGTCGGGTCTGTCGGAGTGAATCAGTCTCAGTCAGGAACTGAGTCGTCGGCCACAGCGCGCGCTCCACATCCACACCGGATGCTACAGTAGCGGCGCATGGGTGTGAAAAGTTCAAAAATAAAAGTGACTTTTTTTAGATGTTTGAAGTCCTGCTGGAGCTCTAGCTCTCTCCCGGTACTTTTCTGCTTCCTTCCTGCAGGTTTTAGTGTTTTCTGACATTGTTAAATCCTCACGTCTTCACCAAAGAACTTTTAAAGGATCTATGTGCGGCAGATGAGCTGCAACAGAGAAACGTGTAGAATCCAGAACTATATGTGTAAAGAAGCACAAAAAAACCTGAACCATCTCCAGCCCTGACGGCCTGCGGGTGTGGCCTCACGTCATCAGTTTTAAAACGTCACTCTTGAGTACAGGAAGTACTCACTGTGTACTCTAGGGGTTCGCCCTTAACCCTAACCACAAATCAGTATTAGTAAAATCAGCCCAGTCAGGCTTGGGTTCACGTGTTTCTGTTTTACAGATTCATTATTATGTAATTTTAAACATCATCTAACTAACTCATTAGGTAACATTTCCTTTTACAGTCCCTTAATTACTAAGTACTTACAATTACATAGTAAGTTAAAGTGTATTATTGTGTAATTAAAGTGTATCATTGTAAATTAGGTGTAATTATTATGTAAAGCAGTTTTACTGGGAATGATTAATAAAATAAAACTAGAATTGAACCTGAGTTCCATGATTATAACTGTTTAAGAACTCAGAAACAATAATACACTTTAACTTACTATGTAATTACCATGTAAGTACTTAGTAATTAGGGGACTGTAAAAGGAAGCGTTACCATTCATTATTGTGGTTGTTTTCCTCTGAAATGTTAAAAAGTGGAGAAAGCAAACACATCAACAGCTGAAAATGGTTCTTGACTGGTCAGAAGACTGGATGCCATCTCAGCTGCTGATTTAAACTCCTTAAAATATAAATTAAACAAAATAAGGTTTAAAATCTAAGAATAATCTTAATCGTAAGAATAATCTGAATAACTTTGGTTTTCAGACGCTTTTTAATGCTTTTAAAAACAAAAGACTTTAAAATGTTTTTCTGCAGTGGGACTTGCAGAGTGAACTGAAAACGATGACATCTGAACTCAAATCAACAATCAGCTAAATATGGAGAGGACCATGTTGAGGTGGACTCGTTTGCAGTTTGCACAAAATTCAACAAATGCCACGTAAGGAGCTGTTCCAAATCAAGTCGTTTATTCATGGTTTTCATGCTTTGATGCACAACATGAAGGCTGCAGGGACCAGGCAGATGATGGCGTGAAGAGCTCCCCCTAGTGGTGAGGGTTTAGTCGCTGCAAGAAGAGAGGAAAAATGATTTAAACTCAGCAGCACGGCTCACTTTCATGCATTATTAAAGAGTGACGTCCTGTTTCCACCTGACCTTGACAGTCACGTGATTACTGAGTATTACAAACCCACCATGAGGCCAAGTCATTTGTTGTAAAGGTTTTATTCTCAGAATCTTCCTGAGGTTAAAGAACCAACATCTTACCTTTGTCTTCAACGCAGAACAACAGCTATGAGCTGAGTTATCGGGACCACTTATAGCTGTAGCTCACTAAAATACCCTAACAGCTGTACTTATAACGCAGTGTCTCAACTTTTCAAATGTTTTTTTTTTGTCAATGTTTTTTTAAGGCGAAAAGTAAATAAATAACAGTGATGTTTTTATTTGTGTCTCTATTCGGGTGTACTGGAGAGGAGGGTGTGGTAGCTAAAGCTATATGTGGTCAGAGGATTCACTCTGGTCCAAGTAAGCATTTCTTTGTGTGCAGAAAGCTTGCTTTCTAGAAGGAAGAGCCTTATTGGGCTATTTAAAGTTAACATGGTGAAGGTATGGATTGGTTCGTCCAATCTGGGTGGATCCTATCCCCTCCTACCATGGGAGTGGAAACGTGTTCCCCAAGTAAATAAAAAGGAGCATTTGGGCGTTGACTTCCAGTCCTCCTGGTTCCTGATGCATCAAACCTGTACTGATGTGGACTCATTAATAAAGTTTCTGATGTCAAACCTTTCTTCAGAGCATACTCATCGGCTCATTCAAAGGTGGTAACCCCTGGCTGAATTCACTACAAGGGCCTGGCGGATTGTCGAACAGTGTGGTTTTCAGCCTGGCATACAACACTGGACCAGCTCTGTACCCTTAGTACACCTGGAGGGTGCGTGGGAGTTAGCCCAACCAATCTTTTGTGGATTAGGAGAAGGCATTTGACCATATCCCACGGGGGGCCTTTTGGGGGTACCTTGGGAGTATGGGGTACCAGGACCTTTGATACGGGCTGTTAGGTCCCCGTATGATCAGTGTCGGAGTTCAGACCACAATGCTGGCAGTAAGTCGGACTCATTTCCAGTGAGAGTTGGACTCCGCCAAGGCCACTCTTTGTCACTGATTCTGTTCCTAACTTCTATGGACAGGTTTTCTAGGAGCAGCCGAGGTGTCGAGGGGATCCGTTTTGGTGGCCATCTGTAATTGGCAAGAGTTGAATGACCACGACCACTCCAAGTGAAGCGGTCACAGGGCCAGGGTGTACAGTGGTCTTACAAATCCTGGACAGCTGCCCCCCCCCCCCCCCCCCATGCCTCTGTAGTTGTGGACACGACCAGAACAGCACACTCCTCACTACACACTTAACACACTTT
Source organism: Nothobranchius furzeri (assembly GCF_043380555.1). NCBI lineage: Eukaryota > Metazoa > Chordata > Actinopteri > Cyprinodontiformes > Nothobranchiidae > Nothobranchius > Nothobranchius furzeri. The sequence continues at coordinate 88,518,885 of NC_091742.1, forward strand.
TCTCAGACGGGCATTAACATTTTCACTCTTCTCTCTTGTTTAAACACCTTCATACTTTCAGACTCAACACACTGTGACACAAAATCTGCGAAAGGTGAACCGCAATATATCAAGGGACTACTTTAGTTTAATTAAGAAAGCCTAAAAAACGGTTAAAAGTTTATAAACAGCAGCTGGTGAGCTGGAGGTTACCTGAGGAGGGAAGGGTGCTGGGAACAGATGATGGCGATTGAGAAGAGGCAAAGAAGTTGGCATCATCAATGTCGACGCCATAATCTTGATATGTCATGTCATGGAAATCATTTCCAGAGTATTCAGCAAAGCCTGATGACCCTTCATCGCCATCCTCTTCTTCAGCCAGAGAGAAAGCAACTGGAACAGAAAACAAAAGCTGGTTTAAAGTTGATCCATCTTGAAAAATTGCTTCAATTGGTAACAAGCAATTTAATTAAGTTTATCCAACTTAAATTATTAGTACAATTTTAATAATTTAGGTTGGATAAACTTAATTAAATTGCTTGTTACCAATTGAAGCAGTTCAATTAGGTTGATTAAACTATTCTCTTTTTTCAGTATGGTCTCTGACACGCATCACATGTGCTCCTCTATCATTTGTGGTTTCTAATGCAGCGCAATCACTTCCGCTCACAGATAAACTAGCATCAGCATCGGGGGAGGAGGGGGGGGGGTATCTGGAGAACCCATAGAAAACACATGCAAGCACAGAACATAGGACCTCCACACAGAGCAACCACATATTATTTAGAAATAAAAAAAGTAATACAACTTCAAATCAATTAGAAATAAATGACAAAAAGTACATCAAACTTTTAATTTCAGAGGTTGAATCTTTACATTGCGATGAAAATATTTGATTGCTTTTTTAAAATGGTATTTTTGAATCTGAGTCAATGGAGCTGGAAAACTGAAAAACTAAGCTTTAATGGCTGTCCTAACCCTAACCCTAACCCGGGTTTACCAGCTACAACCCAACTACCACTCCCTACACAAACTTAATGAGTTACGGGAACATTTCGTTTCTGTTTGGGGGTTTTAAGAAGTATTTTTGAACAAAAATTAATTAGAATAATTGTTTTCCTTTACTTTTATTTATGTTTTGGCGTGGGTTTTCTGTTTATATGAAGATCACAAGTTGGTCATCATCATCATCATCAGTGTTTCTGATTGTGCATTTTCGTTCATTTTTTAAATTTATCCATGTATTTGAAACTAGAAGGACCTCATGACTGCAAAAAACAAGCATTACTTGAAGCAATAAATTAAACAAATACATTTTAAAAATAAAAGTTGAAGAAGTTTTCAGAAATTAAATATGCACATTTTCTTTTTAATATTTAATTTCTGAGTTATAATAAAAAAAGTCTCTTAACCCTCTGATGCATGAATTATGAAATCTTCAACCATGATTTTTTAAAAAAATTTTTTCATTAATCTTTAGGTGTGAATGAAACAAATTTCAACAAATATTTTTGTAACATTTCGTTAATTTACAAATAATTTATTACATGTCCATCTCAGTGGACAACGTGCATTCTGAACATGAAATATTTTGGCTTGACATACTGAAGTCCAAATGGAGGGGCTCACATGCAATAAAGTCTTCAACAGCTGTGCTTAATAGCAAAAATAAAGAAATAACAATTTTGAGTACCTGTCCACTGTAGTGACCATTATGCATCAAAGGGTTAATAATAATAGAGTTGAGATAAACAGGTCTCAGGAGCATAGACTGAAGTAGTCAAACGCATGAATAAAAGCTGGCTGTTAAATGAAACCCTAAATAATTGACGGCAGCATCAGGAAAATCACAAAACTCAACAGCAGTGAAGCTAATCAGGATACGATCAAATATTATAGTTTATTTTCTCACCAAGAACCCAGATCAGCAAGTAAACCTTCATCATTATCCTCTGCTTCATCTCCTGCCAACAGCAGAGGAAGAGGAAGCTTCCAGTGTCTATATGGTGTGTGTGTGTGTGTGTGTGTGTGTGTGTGTGTGTGTGTGTGTGTGTGTGTGTGTGTGTGTGTGTGTGTGTGTTAATTAAAACAGGAAACAAGCTAACCAGAGTGCGAACTACTAGTCATATCTAATATTTTAAAGCTCTCCTTGATCTCCGCTCCATTCGGCTGAGCTTTGTTTTAAACACACTCACATGTTTACTGAAGGCTGAATCTGCAGCTTGTTTTATGATCTGATAAGACTACGGTAAACTAGCAACACCGTCTCCAAACCATCTCGTTTGCTGAATCCAGACAAAAGTTTAGCTTCAGTGAGAAGAAGGAACTAGCTTAAGCGCTCTTTTCCGTAAGTTTAGCGCAGTAAGTCACAGAAGGATTGAGGCTCAATTGTAAATGATTGCACCTAATGACACAACTTTTACATATCATGCACATTTTAAATATCAAACTCTTCAGATGCTTATCTGATGTCCACGGTTTCCATGGTGACCCCACAGTGATTAACCCACATTCATTTTAACAGACCCTACAGGGTTTTCAGAAAGACCCAAGGGGTTTCACTCATACATGGGCCCGATGACGTAAGTGGGCAAATGCCTGTGGGGGCCGCCATGGAAACCATGGTCAAACCTTGTTGTTGCACCACATATAGGGCCTATCTATGCATGCTGGCTGGGATATATCTGTTTTTATTGGTATCAGATAACGACAGTTAGATACTGGATATCAGTAGAGATGATATCAACATCCCTAATACATATAAGGGGCAGCAGTAGCACAGGAGGAAGAGGAGGTTGAATATACATATTCCCATCAGAGAAAGCACATGCCTGGTTTGAATCGTACCTCACAGGACGATCATTCAGTGTATCTTGGCTTGGACAATCCTCTACCGTGCACCATCTTGCCACAGGAGTCCCCCAGGGCTCTGCACTAGGACCTCTTCTCTTTGCCATATACACCACCTCACTGGGTGAGATCATTCGATCACGTGGCTTCTCCTACCACTGCTATGCAGACGACACCCAGCTCTATCTGTCATTTCCGCCGGATGACCACACTGTCTCTGCACGAATATCAAACTGTCTCTCTGACATATCAAAATGGATGAAATCCCATCATCTCCAACTCAACCTCAAAAGCCGCACTACCAGAACAGCGGCTTCCTTTTCAATTTTCAAGAAACTCCTGAAGACCCTGCTCTTCAACGGCATCTTCTAAACTAGCACCCTCCCTGCCCCCCCCCCCCCCCCCCCCCCCCCGTCCACCTCTCCATGATTGATGTAAAGTTGTTGTTATTGTTAGCCTCAAGGGCAACATGCCGATTATCACTTGTAAGTCGCTTTGGACAAAAGCGACTGCTAAATACATAAACATAAACATCTCACCCTTCACAGGTGGTCTCATCCTTCCAAGCTCAGGTCCTCTACCAGAGGTCTGGGAGCTTGAGGGTTCTGCGCAGAATCTTAGCTGATCCTAGAACTGCACTCTTCTGGACAGAGATGTCTGATGTTTTTCCTGGGATCTACTTTAACCACTCCTCCAGTTTGGGGGTTACTGCCCTGAGTGCCCCGATGACCACGGACACCACCAATGTCTTCACTCTCCAGGCTTTCTCAGTTCTTCTTTGAGGCCCTAGTACTTCAATTCAATTCAAGTTTATTTATACAACGCCAAATCACGACAAGAGTGGTCTCAAGGCACCTCACACATTCCAGTACAGGTCAGTTTATTAAGCCAATCAGTAAAAAAGTTTCCTATATAAGGAACCCAGCAGATTGCATCAAGTCACTGACTAGAGTCAGGGTCTTTGCAGCGATCCTCATACTAAGCAAGCATGTAGCGACAGTGGAGAGGAAAACTCCAGAGGATCCTGGCTCAGTATAAGCAGCCATCCACCATGACTAGAGAGAGAGAGAGAGAGAGAGAGAGAGAGAGAGAGAGAGAGAGAGAGAGAGAGAGAGAGAGAGAGAGAGAGAGAGAGAGAGAGAGAGAGAGAGAGAGACTCATCCATTCACAGCATACCCTTCTAGCTAATCATGCATTAAAAGTAGACTCAAACACAGTATGGTGTTTTTAAATACTAATATACATTTTTACTTCACAGATGCAGAAATCCATCATTGGTGTAAAAGTTAAATACAAGTTCTGAAATATGGCTCTAGATGTGGCATCTTTTTAAAATAGTACTTCTCTGTGTAAATAGGGTCAGTTTTCATGTTGTTTCTGCGTGTTTTCCAAACTGATTAGGAAGGTTTTGCCAGCTGTAGAAATATACTGTTTTCTGCATTTTTGACTAAATGTTCAATAGTTTTTTTAAATAAATTAGTGCAAAATTAAATAAGTTATAGAAAAGTATTTCTCACAAATGATTATCAAAATATTCTTGCAAGACATTTAATAAACAATCATTTTCACCCATGGAGGGATTTTCAAGCGTTGCCAGGAATATTTACACAGATTTACAGATACAAACAATACTCTACAGTAGGAAATAGTTTATCTTTATGTGTGAAGCTTAATCAGCTTCTTTATTGGAGTTTGTAGAAAGCGCACGGTCTCCTGGGAACATCAGTTATTCCTCCCAGCCACCGTCTAGTGCCACGCTCTGCTCCTGGGCAAGGGCTGCGAGCTCCTTCAGGAACTCCGAGTAGAGAATGATGGCGAACACTCGGCTCTTGGCCTGAGGGGGAATCGCAGGACAGGGAGGAAGCACGCTTAGAGGAGGTAAAGGCAGGGCATTCTTCACCGAGCCGTTTACTAAAGATGGATCCAGGATGATGTCCCCGCCATGAGACTGCAGAGACTCTGAGAGACACAGAAGGACAATGAATCAGGTTGAAAACCAAAATGGGATGAAGAGATCCCTCATCTAAGGTCTCGGGAGTGCTTTTAAGCAACTTAATAATTGTGACAAGGACACCAAAACAGTGCAGATGATAAATATGGTTAAGCAGACTACCATAGACTACTACTTTGAGATCTTAGGTAGGGGCATGGACGTAATTTTCACTTTAGAAGTGGGGGGGGGGGGGGGGGGGGGTCTTTACAGTATGTTCTAATGGGAAACAGGCTTCAACACAAACAGTTGTTTTCCTCTTGGTCCTAGAGCTCAGCCAGTGTCAATTTAATATAGTGCAATATTGTTTTTGGATGGTAAAAAGTGCAGGGGTCCAAACTTGACGTTGGAAGAAGTGGGGGGGGCATGGTCCCCCCCCCCCTCCAAATTACGTCCATGGGTAGGGGTCTCTTCTCCCTGCTTTTATGTAATTAACTGGTTAATTTTATTGTACAGCAGTAACAGTTTGCTCATTAGCTAAATATTTATTATAAAACTACCTTATTATTATTGCTATCAGATCAAAGAGTAGCAGATATCTAAAGACACCCTGTTTGTGTGTCAACATGTGAATTCATTAACCTCTAAATTTGCCGTCTTGGTCTTTAGCCAACAAGAACCTCCAGGCCTGGGTGATGAGGGCAGGATAATCTGGTCGGTCCTCCATGAAGCGCTCAATCTGAGCGTGCACGAAAACCAACACCTGCGAACACGGTTATCGCAGCGTTTACACAACTGCAACCTTTAGAGGAGGAAGTCACACGGGGTGCGCGGCGACGGTACCTGGTATAGGGTTCGTACGCCGGGCTGCTGATTTGTATCTGTACTGAGCAGGAAGGATCTAAGGAGAGGTTGTGGGTATGATGCCAGCTGAGCCAAGATGCCTGTCACCAGCAGATTGACAGCTATGGAGTTTTCCAGAAGGTTCTCGAGTCGGGACAACAGGACACTGATAAACGGGCCTGATGCATCATAGGATGTAAGGGTTAGCGCAACAATAGAGTGGTAACGTTTTTAGACTAATTCTGATGTTGATTTTCAACCAACCTGTAAATGGAACCTCCCCGCTACATTCCTTCCCTGTGCTCCCCCTCTCCTCGTCTTCCTCGTCCTCTTCCACTGCCTGTTGCTCTCCTTCGTCCCAGGAGGAGCTAAAACTGAACTCCTCCTCTTCAAGCTTCTGCCTCAGTGCTCGGACACGCCTCCTGAATGTGCTGATGTTATCTGTGATGTCATCACAGTCTGGCTCCACCCCTAGAGAGAGCATGAGCTTACAGTATTGAGACACAAAGTCATCGTCGTTGGTGACCTTGATTGGAGGCAGCACCGTAGACTGGCCGTTTGAAGTGACCACACTAAGTTCTCCTGGTTCTAATGGAAAATGGCCGTTTGGTGAGGAGTTTGCTTCTAGACATGGATGCAGAGATGTCTTCGGATGTATCTGATGATCGTTATCGTCTTCATTCTGGTTATAGGTTCTCTTTACTGACTCGATTTTCCCATCAGATTCGCTGATGATGTGATTCTTTACATCAAACTCGCTGGTGAGGACATACGTCTCTCCGTGTCCAACTGTTTTCCTTATCTCCTCTTCTCCCGCCACCTTTGTTCTGCCCAGCTCTTTCCACAAACCCTCACACCTCCTCCCTGTGGTCCTGTCAAAGTCTTCACTCTTCCTTCTCTCCTCTTTCCCTCCATCATCACTCCTCCTCCGAGTGGACATGATGTTATTAACCGTGTCCATCACCGTCTTCCCTGTTGCTGTTAACACTGTTGAAACAGTGGATGACAGCATTGCTGCTGTTGAAATGAGTTGACCTTTGGACAAACTGTCACTGGGCTGTCGATTCGCTGCCTTCATCCGTTCGATAATAGCTGCTTTTGTGTCTTTTTGGGCAACAAGATCATAGACCATGACGTCATCCTGAAACTCTAACTCCTCCGCGTATGAGCCGTGCACCAGCTTGGTCGCCATGCGCCTCATTTCCTGGATGTGTCTAGGAGGTAGCATCGCTGGCATGGGTGAAAAAGCACATCTGTCAGACTCCACGTAGCCATTCGCCATGCTGCAAACTGCAGGTGAAGACCGATCCTCGTCTCCAAAAATGTCATCCCACTCCAGCTCCATGGCAGAGCTGACCCTTCCTGCCTGGTTGCACGTGGAGACGGTGTCTGTGGAGGACGGTGTTGGGGACAGAAAGGAAGGGGGAGGATGGACAACCAATGAACAGATGGAGTCCCTCTTAAGTCTCTCTATGAGCTCTTCCTCATCATCTGTGAGGTCTCCTGGTGTGTCAGGTCGATACTCTTGAGGAGGAGGGTCGATGCCGTCGTAAGGTGCAGACCAAAACAAACACGCCCTAAGAAATAAAAATATATGAGACACAAAGTGATTTTCTCTTTTAAAAGTGAATCAATATTTATCTAAGTGATGTCAAATGTGTCCAATCAGAACCAGTCAGCACACATTGGAAAGTGAAAGTCATCCTTGAAGTTTGAATTGAAGATTTGTATCAATGACATCTTGTAGTCGAATATTGTTGCTACAGTTTGTTTTTGGAATTTGAATTTTACTATCCCTCCTGTTGTGAGTTTCGTGACTGTTGCCAGTTACAGATCAGCATCAGGAGATTCTAGTTGTCAAGTAAAGATGAGTCATAGCCTAAACAGTAGGTTGTTAAGAATATAGGGAGCCTAAGTCACACCCATCTACTTCTGGACCATGGGAAGAACGAAAAAATGAATGCAAGTCAACGGGTCTAAAAACGCTATTTTCTAACTCCGTTTGTTATGTGCCACAGATTTCACATATGATGTTCGTAAATTTTAATAAAAGCATTTTGATACCAAGAACGTGCTCATATTCGAACAGGGGGAAATGCTATTTTAGGTTTTGTGTGAAAGTAAGTCCAGGACTACAAAAGTGCTTCACGAAAGTGACGTCATCGAACCAGACACGGAGAAAAGTGAGGGAAATGGCTGTAAGTTCAGCGAACTTACCACAGGAGGAAAGAACCACCATAAATCTGGTCATTTGGTAAGTAGCAGCTACTTTGGGGAGAGGAGATTATGTGCTGACGTCACATATGCAACGTGCCGATTTCTCGTTTGTAGTCATGCTAATTACGAACATTTCCAAGCTAATAAATCTCAAAGTACGTGACTGGCATGGTCGAAACACCCATCGTTAGTTTTCATTTAAATTGCAGTACAACATATGTGCGATCCAGGGCGTAAGGCAAAGAGGATTAGAAAATAGCGTTTTTAGCCCCGTTGACTTGCATTCATTTTTTTCATTCTTCTGGGGACCCATGATGCGGAAGTAGACTTAGGCTCCCTTTGGATCTAAAAAGCAATTTTCTAATCCCGTTTGTTATGTGCCACAGATTTCACATTGAATTCTGTGAATTTTAAAGACGCATTCTGATTCTGAAAGCACTTGTTTTCGAACGAGGCAAAAGATATTTTAGGTTTTGTGTTTGTCCAGTGCTACAACTGCATATCACAAAACGTCATTGAACCAGACATTTTGAAGAGCAGAGGAAAAACGGCTCTAAGTTCAGCAAACTTTGAATACTTCTTTCAATTCAATTCAATTCAAAAATACTTTATTAATCCCAGAGGAAAATTGATTGCTGTAGTAGCTCAGAATAATAATAATAATCAAGTCATCAAAGAGTTGTTGTATATTACAATGGCTGTTGGCAGGAAGGATCTCCAGTAGCGGTCAGTGTTGCAGCGAAACTGAAGAAGCCTCTGACTGAAGACACTCTTCTGTTGTCGGACAGTCTTGTGAAGAGAATGCTCAGGGTTGTCCAGAATTTTCTTGATTCTCTGGAGAATCCTTCTTTGCATTATCTCCTCCAGTGGTTCCACAGTCGTCCCCAGAACAGAACCAGCCTTTTTATTAGGCTGTTGAGCCTTTTCAGGTCCCTGCTTCTGATGCTACTACCCCAACAGACGATGGCTGAAGAGATTACACTCTCAACAACAGACTTGTAGAAGGTCTGCAGCATCTTGCTACAGACACTGAAGGACCTAAGCGTCCTCAACAAGTGCAGTCTGCTGTGCCCCTTCTTATAAACGGCTTCGCTGTTCTTTCTCCAGTCCAGTCTGTTGTCCAGGTGAACTCCAAGGTATTTGTATTCCTCAACCACCTCCACTTCTTCTCCCATGATGGAAACAGTGTTTGACTCCACCCTGTGTCTTCTGAAGTCTAAAATCATCTCCTTTGTTTTGTTCACGTTCAAGGTCAGATGATTGTTTCCACACCATGCCACAAAGCACTCCACCAGCTCTCTGTACTCAGCTTCCTGTCCATCTCTGATACACCCGACAACTGCAGAGTCATCTGAGTATTTCTGTAGATGACAGGTCTCTGGTTTGTACTGGAAGTCTGAGGTGTACAGGGTGAAAAGGAATGGTGAGAGTACAGTCCCCTGTGGTGCTCCAATGTTACTAATCGCCTGGTTTGATGTGCAGTTCTTCAGCCTCACAAACTGTGGTCTGTTTGTCAGAAGTAAAGAACCACCATAAAAGTAGCAGCTGTGCTAGGGGAGAGGAGATTCAGTGGTGATGACATATATGCAACGTGCCAATGTCTGATTTGTAGTCATGCTAATTACAAATTTTTACAAGCTGATACATCTCAAAGTAGGGCTGCTCGATTATGGCAAAAATAATAATCACGATTATGGTGACTGAAATTGAGATCACGATTATTTAGGACGATTTTTCAATTTATGTTGATTTTATTTGTTTTTATTCAGTCATAAAATTGCTCAGGGCACAATCAGGACAAAAATAAGAAACAAGATGATCACTAAAATAACTCCTGATTCCCAGTATAAAAAGACCAATATACTTATAGCTCATAGTTTATGACCCAAGGTCTATAGACCTTGGTTTAACTCATTTAAGTCTAACAGTACAGACCCAAATACCAATATCTTGCAAATACTGACAGCAAGAATTATACAGTGGCATTTATAACAAATACATGCAAATAAATTGATGTTCACAAAATGTTGCATAACATTTATTGAAGTCGTGTCAAGGTGCTGTAGGAGAGTGCACTAGCACCGTGTCCTCAGAGAGATTAGTTATTATTTATCAGCGTGAGGAACTTATTTCTACCTTATTTATAAACTATTTATTTACAAGTCCATCAATTAATGTAATAATTGTCCCAACCACAGCTGCACCCCCCACCCCCCAACCCGGTCTCACAGCAATCAGGGCAAGCTGCTCGTGTGTTTAGCACGCTGCACGCGCACATTTAGCCGTTTTAGTGGCTCAGGAGTCCGCAGGTGCGGTGTGTGTGTCACTCACTCTGGTTAATCCAACAGGGAGCTGGCTCCGAGAGCTGTCTTTAGCGACCGACACATCACTACATCATTCCCTTTCCTAATGTCCTGAAGAACGGTCCGGAGAGCAGGCGGAGTGTTTAGCTAACCTGCAGGAAATGTCGACGACAGTTATCCAGAAAGTAGCTAAGGGTTACCAGAGATGTTTCTGAGGTGTTCGCTAGGTACTTTTAAGTTAAAAAGTCAAGAAGGGGGTCTGAAAAGCTGTTAGAAATAGCGTCACAGTCACTAAGTTGGCAACACTGTGGGAGGAGCGCTTCATTTGCAACTCGGCGCAGCGCAGGCGGGAGGAGCAAATAATCGGCTTGTTTTGTTTTTTATAATCGTTCAAAACTCAGATCGTAATCGTGATTAAAATTCGATTAATTGAGCAGCCCTATCTCAAAGTACGTGACTGGTGTGGTCGAAACACCCATCATTACTTTTCATTTAAATTGAAGTACAACATATGTGCTATCCAGGATGTAAAGCAAAGTGGATTAGATAATAGCTCTTTTAGCCCCGTTGACTTGCATTCATTTTTACCTTCATCTGGGGACCCATGAGCCGACCGGAAAGGGAGGAGACTCAGGCTCCCTATTGTCATATCTGGTGTTAGTACCCTTGGGTGCTTTATGGTAGGCAGCACTTATTACATTTAATACGGTAGTTTGTGTCTGGCATTACAGGAAGTGTTGTTTGCCATCTTGCTGTTAGCTTGCCGTTATAGTTCTGAACGACCCATTAAAGGAAATAAAACACCACAACTGAATCATTATTCCCTTCACACATGCAATTCACTGTAATGTCGAGTTGTTAAGAATTGAAAAAGTAGCTTGAGATATTTTTTGAACAGACAATTCGCTTTGAATTCACTTTTAGTGTTGTTAGCTTATCGTTAGCCTTAGCCTCTTTCCAGGGCTGCCTACTCTCAAGCATTCATCCTCCCCACTGTCTTTCAATCCGCAGACGGGGGAGAGACGCATGGAAAAGTTCAAAAAATGGCAATACCTAGATAATAGCACACCTCTCAAACTGAACAGGTGATTTTGATCTATTATTTGTGAGACAGAACCAGAGTCTCAGGTGGTACCGACCCGACCCAAATAGCTGGGTGATGCGTCAGGATCCAATCTTAGAACCTTGAATTTATTGGTGGAATTTTAGGTTTTATGCCATAAAAACCCTCGGAGCTCTGCTAGCTGTGAGTATGTATTACCACCAACTGGCCACCAGATGGTGCTCTAAAGCTATTTTCGCTTAAAACTTGTTTTACTGCCTGAAAACATATTTTTAAATTATAATCACAGCCAGAATGAAGGAGTCAGTTCCTTGGTTAGTTAGTTAGTTTCAAACTAATGTTTTTAATTGAAACACAATAACCAGGACAAAGCTGGATGACAAAAACTCCAGCAAAATAAAGCAGAAAATTATGTGTTTTCAGATATTTGGGGCCATCTGAGATATAATGTAATGTAAAGTTAAGGTATTCATGATGGAATGCAGTATTGATTCATATTTTATTTTTAGGTTGTTTATCTCAAGTTATGTTTAGTACATGTTTTAGTAAGCTACAGGTACCGACACAGGTAGAGCTGCTGCTGAAGAATCAGACACACACCTGTGGGAGGTGGAGACGGCCTGGCGGGCATCCCACAGGTAATGAAGGTAGTTAACATCCATCAGGAATTCCAAACCACGACAGTAACCCACACTGTCTGATACTGATAGGTCTGAAACACACACGCGCACACACACGCACACAAACACACACACACACACACACACACACACACACACACACACACACACACACACACACACACACACGCACACACACACACACACACACGCGCACACACACGCACACAAACACACACACACACATTCAGTATGTCTGCTAGAGGGTGTTCCATCATGCTACTTTATGTTTTAAACCTCCTCACCTGCTCCTTTGGGCCAGTGGATGTGCTCTGAGTGTGTGTTTGTGTTGTGGAGGCGTGCCGGGCACCAGGAAGGCATGAGGAACAGGAAGGAGGCGGAGGAGAAGGTGCAGATGGAGGAACGGTCCCTCTGTTTTAGGGAGGAGCAGCGACTCTGGCTCAGGTGGCGGCAGGGAATCAGGTACCTGAGGAAGAATCATCCTGATCAGCTACTGCCTCCTTGTGGTCGTTTTGGGAAAAACATCCAATGAAATGAGCCAAAAACCTGCAGTTCTCATTATTACACGTATTTATAAATTAAATTAAATGATTGAACTTAACCCAGAAATCTATGTTTCTAAATAAAAAGGAATTTTTTTAAAGCAACAAAAATGATCCTATTTGAACTTGTGAGTGAGCCCATCTGGCTGACCTGAACACCAGCTGCAGCATGACGTCTTCACAGAAGAGTCCAATGAGAGTCCCGAACAGAGCCAGAGACACCGTCCCCAGCTGGAGGAGAGGAAAGCTTCTCAGTTACAGAGCAGGAGTCCCTCTGGGCACTGGGGGTGTTCTTAGAGTGTCCTACCTGGAAAGGTGTGTTGACCCTGCTGACCAGTGTGTCCAGGATGTGGACGTTGTCATGTCTGTGCAGCAGGATGAAGGACAGGAAAGTCTGGAGGAGGGCGGGCTCAGAGATGGAGCGCAGGAACAGATCCAGGTAGGCTGTGGTGGTCATCACCTCCTCCACAGTCAGCTACGCAAACACACACGCACACACACCTGGTCAGGTGTTTACCGTGTCTCGTCTCTGACTGTCTCAGGGTTATAAACACGGACATGTTACCTTGTGTAACGCGGGAGCAAGGACAGGAACCAGGAAGCCGTTGTAGATGTAGCTCAGCAGCTGGGATCGGATGGAGGGATGGGCGACCTGAGGCAGACACACACATCAGACTGGATGTGTGTACTGGTTTTAGGTCATGGGTATGGTGGGTTTAGGGATGATGATATGGAGACTAATGACCCAACACTACCTTGATAACAGCACCACAGAAGTCCAGTGAATGTAGAAAATGAACCAGAGCTGGAACCTGTCGATACCAGTTACAGGCCGTTACCGACTCCGTCATAAAACCGTTAAAAACTGAGAATCTTTGACTAAAATGAACAATTGTGTTTTTTTAATTCTCCAGACATTAGCCTAGAGCTGCGGGTTGTTTGTGTCATCACTGAAGAAGCTAATCTCTAATCTGTAAGCACAGATGGACCAACACACTAAAGAGCAGCGATGGAGGCTGATGCTGTTACCTGCTGCCAGTCGGCCGGGTCCAGGCGGTGCCAGTCCTCGCTGTACACCTGCAGCCTGGCTGGGAGAGACGAGTATAGACCTGACAGACCTGTGGCCAGCACCTGGAAACACACACACACACACACACGCACACACAGGTGGGTCCAAGGTTTCACTGGAGGACACAAACCTAAAGAGCGTTTGGCGATTCGTGCAGGTGTAACCACCTGAGCACCAATCACAACTCAGGGCGAGGCCCTGGTTAGACGTCTGACTGAGGAAGTTCCTCAGAGCTAACACAGACTCCTCTGGGTTGGGAACATCTGGCTGGTGTTGGTCTGGAAGGTTTTAGATAAGTCAGAGTTCTAGAAGGTTCTGAAACAAGTCAGCTGGACTTGTTTACGTTCATGAAGGTATTTGGCTTCTCATCCAAGGAGTTTTCTCAGATCAAGCAGGAGAATGTGGCTCAGATTCAGCTGACCTAAAATCTCAAACCTCCTTTCATTATTTATTGTTTTCTTTTGTCAAATAGTTTGTGTAACTTCCTGGATAATATCTCCAGAACTGGGCCGTTTGTCAATACTACACCTGTACTTCTCCAGTACAGTACTAGACAAGAATGCTCTTGGCAAGGACACCAGAAGGTCTGTTCTACCGAGTACGGGAGGATGAGGACGGCGTTAGGAACAGAACCGTACTCTTGCTACGATTAAAAAAATCAACCTGACATAAAAATACGTCTAGTTTGTTCCTTAAATAGCAAAATACCAACAAAAACATATTATTGGTATTACACTTGAGCCACTTTTGATAAAAACTAATAAAATAGCATTTCCCACTCTTTAATTAATAAAAAGTTTATTTTCATCAGAACACAGCTACGCTGCTTTTATTTTGAAAGTGGGTTAGCTATTGTCACTACCATGCCGGTGAGCGAAGCGGAGATGAGGCGAGGATTCAAACGGGGTGAGGAAGACAGGCAGACAGGTAGGTAGGACGTTTTACAAGAACTTAAATATGGAGCACGCAGGACATAGAAACAATGACCCAACATGAGACACAACACAGAAGGGGTTTAAATACAGGAGGGCTGGGAGCTTGGGTGATTGGGAAATGAGAGGCAGGTGGGAGCAAACCAAAAGGGGAGACAGGACAAGGTGTGACACTAATTAGCATTTCGAGGGATTGTGAAGAGTGAAACCCAAACATACAAAGAAAAAGAAAACAATCTTTTCTATAGCGCCTCTTAAGATAAAAATCGTGAGGCACTTCACAAAAACAAAAATTTAAAATATAAAAAAGATTTTAAAAAATGATCAAAAACATGTTAGAGAGAGAGAGAGAGAGAGAGAGAGAGAGAGAGAGAGAGAGAGAGAGAGAGAGAGAGAGAGAGAGAGAGAGAGAGAGAGAGAGAGAGAGAGAGAGAGAATAGGAAAGAGGGAAATCAGTGACTCCTGGGGAGAACAGAATAAGGAGAGGGTGGTGATGAAGGTCACACCAAATCCAGCCTGAACAGGTGAGTTTTCAGCTGCTTCTTAAAGGAGACCACTGAGTCCACCGATTTCAAGCTCAGGGGGAGAGAGTTCCAGAGTCTGGGGGCCACAGCAGCAAATGATCTGTCACCTTTGGTCTTTAGCACAACCAGTAGGCTTCGGTCACTGGACCTCAGGGACCTGCTGGGGGTGTAGGGACTGAGAAGATCACCAATGTAAGATGGTGCTTGTCCATGTAAGGCCCTATAGACCAGAACCAGGATCTTGAAATGAACCCTGAAGTTGACTGGCAGCCAGTGAAGCTGGAGGAGAAGCGGGGTGATGTGGGTGTGTTTGGAGGACTTGGTCAGAAGCCGAGCACAGGCATTCTGAACCACCTGTAGACGGTTCAGGGAGGTTCTGCTCAGACACGTGAAAAGAGAGTTACAGTAGTCTAAGCGTGAGGAGATGAAGGTGTGGAGAACTGTCTCAAGTTCAGAGCGGGACAGAATGGGACTCAGCTTAGCAATGTTCCTGAAATGGAAGAAGGAAGAGTGAACAAGAGAACTGACATGAGAATCCAGGGTGAGAGCTGGGTCAAAGGTCGCGCCAAGATTCCTGACAGAGGGTTTGGTGTGAGAAGCAAGCTGACCAAGAGAGTCTCTGACTTTGGGAACTAGCTTGTTTGGGGCACAAATGAGGATCTCAGTCTTATCTTCATTCAGCTGAAGAAAGCTCCCAGCCATCCAGGTTTTGATAGAGTCTAAGCAGGTGTGTAACAGCTGCAGCTTAGACATCTCATGGGGCTTAAAGGAGATGTACAGCTGGATGTCATCTGCATAAAGATTCCTTTGAAGGAGCTCAGGATGTGCTGAAGAGGAAGCAGATAGAGGAGGAAGAGCAGAGGCCCCAGCACAGAACCTTGTGGGACACCATGGGTAAGAGAGGTGGTGGAGGACCTAAACTTGGAGACGGCCACAGAAAAGGAGCGCTCAGAAAGATAAGAGGAGAACCACTCCAGAGCAGATCCTGATAGGCCTACCCAGTCTCTCAGCCTCTCCAGTAGCAGGTGATGGTCAACAGTGTCAAAGGCTGCAGTCAGGTCCAGCAGGACCAGAACAGAACAGTCCCCTGCATCATTGTGAGTCAGAAGGTCATTAGAGACTCTAAGAAGAGCTGTTTCAGTAGAATGAGCTCTACGAAAACCTGACTGGAAGCTATCATAGATGTTCTGTTCATCAAGAGCAGCTGTGAGCTGTTTAGCCACAACCTTTTCCAAGATCTTGGAGATGAACGGAAGTTTAGAGATGGGTCTGAAGCTGCTATGGAGAGAGGGGTCGAGACTCGGTTTTTTAAGAAGCGGGTGGATTACAGCATTCTTAAAGTAAGCAGGGACCTGACCAGAAACCAGAGAAGCATTAATTATAGAGAGCACGCTGGGACCGATGGACAGAAAAGCACTTTTAAACAAAGATGAGGGTAAGATGTCGAGGGGGCATGCAGAGGTCTTCATAGAGTTAACTAGTTTGGTTAACTCAGGCAAAGAAACCGGAGCAAAGCTATCTAGGATGATGGGCCTGGTTGGAGTCGGGAGAGGCGGCGATGAGGCTGAAGGAGAGATGCTAGATCTAACCTTATTGACTTTGTCCACAAAGAAAGACAGAAAGTCTTCATACTCTGCGTGGATGGAGGCTGTAGGAGAGGCAGGAGAGACGATGCTGCTGATGGTGTTAAACAGCACCTTGGGGTTCCCTTTGCATGGATGCATCCTTGATAAAATGGGCGGAGCAAGAACACATACGAGAACTTTGAGCGAACTTGCCATGATGCATATTTAGGATTGGAACAGTCCTTGGGCCATCGCTGAAGACGTTTCACAAAGACGTGAGTACACGAGTTCGGACAAGTATGCATGTTGAGAAACGGCCCTTTTCGCTGAACTGCTGGATTTAGTTCTGACTCAGCACTTTCCACCATCTAAATAAAAATATCATCTCAAAAACAAAATCTGTGTACATCCTCAAAGCTGAACCATTAAAACTTGGAAAATGAGTTAAACACACACCTGTACACACACAGGCTCACGTGGAAACTACATTCCTGAGCAGATTAGCAGGAAGCAAGGCTGGATATGAATTCATTAAAGGAACAGTTTGAGTTCAGTTAAAAAAAATAAAACCAGCTGCTTAAACATCTGAGTTCATTTTATTAAAAACACAAATCAGTGACAGGATGAGGATGGTTGAGGAGAGCATCATCATCATCATCATCCAGATGAGTCTGAGCAGCAGCAACATCTGCACTCCAGAGTCTCGTCCAATCACGTGCAGCCTCACTAATCCCTCTGATGTTCTAATCTGCTCCCTACGCACAGATTGAGGTCAGATTTTGGGTCACATGGGCTTAAAGCTGAAACACACCAACACACACTCAGGTGGCACGTGCCTTTGATCCTGTCTTTCTACTCAACATAAACCCTCCGACCTTTTATTCATCCTGTCACAAAGCAGATGGATCCAACATGGCCGACAGTCAGCGTAAACATCCGACAGCACCGCTGCTCTTCCTTGAATCCGGTCCCGATCGTCTCTCATTAGCTTCCGCTCTCGGCCCCAGGAGGACGCCCGATGAGCTCATTAGTTTATTACATAACTTCCTCATAATGAGGTTACAATACAGGAGGAGATGAATGAATGAACGCGGTGGACAGTTCACGAACTGTGTCAAAGAAGAGATTTCATTCATAAAAATGTGTTAAATAATCTGTAGCTGCCATCAAAGGCAACTCTCGCATTTAAGTTCATTTTATTGGATTTAATGTTGAAACAATTAGTAGTTCAAAGATTGAGAAATAATATTTCAATAGTAATTCATGTTCTGTTCATTAGATTTATATGTTTAAATGTGTATTTGTGTTAACTGTGCAATTAGATGGGAACCTTTTCTATAGTTCCATCCGTTGTTGCTAAGGGGGCATTTTTCTTGGCACACTCAGCAAGCAATTAAGAGACGAGCCACGAGGTTGTACGTCTGCAGTAAGTTAAATAAAAGAGTGCCTTTTTTGGACTACCTCACGGCGTAAGGATTAAAGTTTATTCCCTTTGAGTGAGGCCAATGAGGTAAATGTTTTCTTTTGTTTATTATCGTTGTATATGTAAATTATGTAAATTTGCGTGATATTCTAGTGCAGTTACCGCAGTGTTAAGTGTAACGTGTATTTTATTGATCGATTTGTTGACATGTTCGTCATATAATGCTTAAGGACTTTATTAAGAATATTCATTTAAGTTTGTATTTCTTTTTAGTTCTGACGGCATTGTATCGGCTGTGGTTGGACATCATTACATGTTAAGACATGTCGAAGAATCCTCCTGTCCGAAATAAATGTCAGTAAAAACCAAAGAACAAGTTGAGCTTTATTAAGACTCGAGGGGAGTAACATAATCAGTTAGAGGCTTTCATGCAGGAAGCTTCAGATGGAGATGAAAACAGTTCAGACACTCTAGGTTTAGCCTCAGGTTCCTCAGGTTGGATGCTGCTTTAGTTCAACCCTGACATCTCAGACACTCAGAGGCTCCAGCTGATTTCACACGACCATGTGTCAGCAGTCGGAGACGGTCGTGACTCCTTGGTCCTTTTGGACTCGGCCTTTTGGACCCATCCGTGATGGTTTCCTGTGTCTACTCACCAGTTCAGCGTGAGCGTGTGTTTGTACACTTACGGGACAGAAGTAGGTGTTCTCGGCGATGTGCTGAGCTACTCGAGGCTCGGAGGCTGACAGAGACATGATGAGCAGCAGAGCATCTCTGGCCTGTTGTCCCACCTGTCCCTGCCTGGAGGACAGATAGCGTTCATAAGGTCACTTTTGACTGAATACACTTGTGTTTTTGTCCTGATGACATTTGTTCAGGTCTTATTATATCCAAACACTGGCTCATCCCTTGTGTTAGGGGCTTTTAAATATG
This sequence comes from Nothobranchius furzeri, assembly GCF_043380555.1. Classification (NCBI taxonomy): domain Eukaryota; kingdom Metazoa; phylum Chordata; class Actinopteri; order Cyprinodontiformes; family Nothobranchiidae; genus Nothobranchius; species Nothobranchius furzeri. The sequence goes on from NC_091742.1 coordinate 88,537,699, forward strand.
CCTGATTCATGAACTGAACAAAAAAAAAACTAATATTCTAAAACGAGTTGTGATACTGGACTGGAAAATAGTGGAAAAATAGCCAAAGTCCACAGAAAAGCTCCCAAATGCAGCAGGAAACTGGTTTAATCTACCTGTGAGTGTAGGGGATGAGCAGGGAGAAGAGGAGGAAGTTAGCGGCTCCCTGGTCCTGGCTGCTGTGGAAGAACAGCTCCAGTACTGACGGGTCCCTGACCAGAGCCGCACACAGCTGGTTCAACAACTGGACAAGCTCCGCCTCCACCACCCCGCCAGTGTCTGCAGGGTGAAACGTCACCTTGATCAACATTCAGGTCAAACACAGAAAACACATCCAACAGGAGACAGAACAGTTCTCATCTTCAAATATAACGGTATATTAAAGACTTTTATTGTGGAAATCCATTTAAAGGAACTGGTTTTATTCCACCTGATTTCGATCAAAAACAGGAAGTAACGTGTGAGCTGGTGTCTCTGAGGCAGATGACCTGTAGGTCATATTTAACATACACTGGGTGTGAAATTGTTATTAATAAAGTCATGATAAAATGTTCCTGACCAGTTGCAGCTCCAGCACATGAGGTGAGCAGCATCATGAGCGGGCGGAGAACGGGCTTATGGTGCAGCAGAGGCTGCTTAGCCTGAGACAAGAGCATCTGGTACATCCTCAGCTGCTCCAGCTTCATGTCCTCAGTGAACTGTCTCCTCAGACTCCACAGGAAAAGTCTCTCCATCACGCCCTCCAGAACCACCAACTCCAGGATGGGCCCCATGGCTCCTCCTGGTGTCACAGCATCATCATCATCATAATCATCATAATTATCATCATCATCATCCTCATCATCACTGTCCTCCTCCTCCTCCTCATCGTCATCATCCTAATCATCATCATCATCATTATAATTATCATCATAATAATCACTGTCCTCCTCATCTTCATCATCATCATCATCATCATCATAATTATCATCATCATAATCACTATCCTTGTCATCATCATCATCATCATCATAATCACTGTCCTCATCATCATCATCATCATAATCATCATCATCATAATTATCATCATCATCATAATCATCATCATAATTATCATCATCATCATCATCATCATAATCATCATCATAATTATCATCATCGTCATCATAATCATCATCATCATAATTATCATCATCATCATAATCATCATAATTATCATCATCATCATCATCATAACCATCATCATCATAATTATCATCATAATCATCATCATCATAATCATCATCAACATAATTATCATCATCATCATCATAATCATCATCATCATTATCATAATTATCATCATCATCATCATCACTGTCCTTATCATCATCATCATCATCATCATCATCATTATCATAATTATCATCATCATCATCACTGTCCTTATCATCATCATCATCATCATCATCATAATCATCATCATTATCATAATTATCATCATCATAATCACTGTCCTTATCATCATCATCATCATCATCATAATTATCATCATAATAATCACTGTCCTCCTCATCTTCATCATCATCATCATAATTATCATCATCATCATAATCATCATAATTATCATCATCATCATCATCATCATAACCATCATCATCATAATTATCATCATAATCATCATCATCATCATAATCATCATCATCATAATTATCATCATCATCATCATAATCATCATCATCATTATCATAATTATCATCATCATCATCACTGTCCTTATCATCATCATCATCATCATCATCATCATCATCATTATCATAATTATCATCATCATCATCACTGTCCTTATCATCATCATCATCATCATCATAATCATCATCATTATCATAATTATCATCATCATAATCACTGTCCTTATCATCATCATCATCATCATCATAATCATCATCATAATTATCATCATCATAATCACTGTCCTCATCTTCATCACATCATCATCATCGTCATCATCATCACTGTCATCATCATCCTCGTCACCATAATCGTTATCGTTATCATCATCATCACTGTCCTCATCATCATCATCAATATCATCATCTTCATCATCAACAATATTATCATCTTCATCATCACTGGCCTCATCTTCATCATCATCATCATTATCATCATCTTCATCATAATCACTGTCTTCATCATCATCATCATCATCATCATCATCATCATCACTGTCCTCCCTATTATCACTGTCATCATCATCCTCGTCACCATCATCATCATCATCATCATCATCATCATCGTCACTGTCCTCCTCATCATCATCATCATCGTCACTGTCCTCATCATCATCATCTTCATCATCACTGACCTCACCTTCATCATCATAATCATTATCATCATCTTCATCATCAACACTATTATCATCTTCATCATCACTGGCCTCATCTTCATCATCATCATCATTATCATCATCTTCATCATAATCACTGTCTTCATCATCATCATCATCATCATCATCATCATCATCATCATCATCACTGTCCTCCCTATTATCACTGTCATCATCATCCTCGTCACCATCATCATCATCATCATCATCATCATCATCGTCACTGTCCTCCTCCTCATCATCATCATCGTCACTGTCCTCATCATCATCATCTTCATCATCACTGACCTCACCTTCATCATCATAATCATTATCATCATCTTCATCATCAACACTATTATCATCTTCATCATCACTGGCCTCATCTTCATCATCATCATCATTATCATCATCTTCATCATAATCACTGTCTTCATCATCATCATCATCATCATCATCACTGTCCTCCCTATTATCACTGTCATCATCATCCTCGTCACCATCATCATCATCATCATCATCATCATCATCGTCACTGTCCTCCTCCTCATCATCATCATCGTCACTGTCCTCATCATCATCATCTTCATCATCACTGACCTCACCTTCATCATCATAATCATTATCATCATCTTCATCATAATCACCGTCTTCATCATCATCATAATCACTGTCTTCATCATAATCATCATCATCATCATCATCACTGTCCTCATCATCATCGTCGTCGTCACCATCATCATCATCATCATCATCGTCACTGTCCTCATCATCATCATTGTCGTCGTCACCATCATCATCATCATTATCGGACGAGTCAGAACTCACCAAGCCCCGCCTCCTCCTCCATCAGCAGGAACAGCATGTGTTCGACGTAGTTCTGGACG